>NW_020695483.1:0-28762 GCF_002925995.2 Terrapene triunguis
CCTATGTATTCCATGGATTGTGCCCTCCTGGCTGGTGTGGCTGTGTCTCTGCTGCCCTCTGCTAGATGGAATCGGAACTGTGTTTCATAGCCTCTATACTGCCCTTTCTGAGTGGTGATTCTCCATGGTCCAGTGGGCAGTAGGGGCCTGTGCTCTTGGGGCAGGTGGTTGTTGCAGTATCTTCTTGCCCTCCTGCCTCTCTTCAGGCCCCTGGTTGTAGGATGACCAGATAGCAAGTGTGAAAAATTGGGACAGGGGGTGGGGGGTAATAGGTACCTATATAAGAAAAAGCCCCCAAAATCAGAACTGTCCCTATAGAATTGGGACAGCTGGTCACCCTACCCTGGTTGTGCCCCTCAAGGGTGTTCACCCCCCTCCCCCTGAGCAGCAATGGCTTTAGCTGGCCATTTAGCCCAGGCATGGGGCAGACGCAGCGTCTCTGGGCTGCCAGGTGCCCGCAGCCATGGCCCAGGGAAACGGGAGCGGAGCAGGAGGCCGTGCCCAGAGGAGGGAGGGTGGTGAGGTGCCGTAGCGGCGTTCGAGTGACAGCCCGGCGCAGTCAGAGTGCATGAGACGGCTGCAGGCTGCCACAGGCGGCTCGCCCAGCTCGGGGCTGAGTAACAGGACGGTTCAGTGTTTCTGTCTCGCGCTGACTCACGGCTACTGCCCAGGAGGGCTGGACAGACTCAGGGGCCTGCCCGGGTCGGGGGCCTGGGCCGGGGGGCTGGGCTGCTGTCAGAGGGGACAGGGGCTGGACAGGGGCCTGGCTGGGATGCTGTCTGGGGGGGTGGTTGGTTGGGGTGCTGGGCCAAGGGCTTGGGTGCTTGGTGGGGGGCTGGGCTGGGCCAGGGGGGCTGGGCTGGGCTGGGGGACTGGGCCTGTGCTTCCTTGGCATCCCATCAGCTTGTGTAGAACTCAGGCTTTCAGTAAGGAGTCCCCCCCCGGCCCTGGGCAGCACGGCCTAGCGGGTCAGGGCCTCTGGAGCTCTGGGTTCAATCCCTGCCTACGGCACAGGCACCCGATGCGCCCTGGGGCGTCCCTGAGCCTCTCCGGGCTGTAGTTCCCCTCGGTGACATGGGGACAATAACCTGTAGCCTGTGAGTGCTCCGGGCAGGGGCTGGGGCGCTCGGTGTCTGGCCATGACAGCACCAGTCACCGTAACGCCCCCCTGCCATGGCTCCACTGGGGCGCTGGAGGAGAAGCTGGGCTGGGGGCACCCTCGGGAGGTGGCTCTCCTTACGACAGGGATACGTCCCGGCTCTAACGGGGGGAGGGGTGGGCTGCACTTGGAACCCAGCAAGGGGGTGTTCACGGCATGCGCTGGACGAGGGCAGTGACAAACGATGTGTGAGTGTGCGACAGACACTCGCTCGCCCGCTGGTGCCCAGCGGGCGGCAGCGCCCAGGGAGGATAAAAGCCCTACTATTAGTGGTGGGGGGACATGCTCCATTGGGGGGTGCGGCAGAGGCTGCACTTTGCACCCCATGCTCCCAGGGGCTGCCCTGGGGCCACAGCTCAACTGGCAACCGGGCGCGCTGGCTCTGTGGCCCACTGCAGTTTGCCAGGCTGTCCTGGGTCCGATTGCCTCCTTGGGCCCGTCTCCGAGCTCCGTGCCTGCCCAGTGCATGGCTAATTCCCCCTGTGCACATCTAACACCCCCCATATCTCCCAGAAGTCGGCCCGTCTCCACCGTGCAGGGTTTAGGAAGCGGAGATGTCAGGAGCCCAATTCCCCCACCCCGTGGGACTCTCAGACCCAGGGTTATTCTAGCCCTTATGTCACCAGCTGGGAAACTGGCCTCCTGCCAGCCTGGGTGACTCCTGGGACCCCTGGAAGCGTCTACACTTCGCTGCAGATGGGGATGGGCTGGGTGTATGCGTGTGTATCAGTATTTCTGCGTATGGATCTGGGTGTGTGTGTGGATCAGTGTGTCTGTGTGGATCAGCATATATTTGTATGTATATGTATCTGTGTATCGGTGTGTGTTTCTGTGTACCTGCCTCTCCTTTAGAGGGCCCTGCCAGTCCGGCCCGGGGTGGAGTCTCCTTCTGATGATCCAGCAGGTCCCGGGGCGACAGCGGCGGGGACGAGCCCAGGAGCCGTGGGGTGGGGACAGCTGAAGGAATGCCTGGAAAATATGAATGTGCACAAACCAGTGGGGCTGGATGTTGGGCAGCCGGGGTCCACAGAACCCAACCCACCGCTGACAGCAGCTGTTTGAAAAACTAACAGAGAGCTGGGGAGGGGGGAGAGTGTGTGTGTGTAATTCTGTGTGTGTGAGAGACAGTGCGAGTGTGTAACTCTGCGTGTGTGAGTGTGTGGTACCCACCTGCCAGCGAGGAGAGGAGAGCAATTCCTAGCAGTCACCGCCGGCTAAATCTCATCAGTCCCAGTGAAACCACCCAGCACAGCCTGTTCCCACCCAGAGGATAGCCGGCCGTGAGCAATAAAATCACCAGCCAGATAACCTGCTGGGAACTGGGCTAGAATTACCCACCACGCGGAGGAAAGATGTAACATATCCGGCGTTTAATAAACATGGGATACACTCAGCCTCTCCTTATCTAATCTCCCCTGCCCTAACCTTCTCTCTCCTAATCCAAATGGATACAGTCGATCTAATCTACCCTCTCCCTGGCCGCACCACCTTCCGCCAAACAGAATCTAGAAGCTCCCGCTTTTGAATCAGGTCTTTGCCTCGCCAAACCTGATTCACAAAATTCATTGGCTCTTTCCCAGGCCAGGTCTATGTGGGGAAGTTCCAGTGGTTTAATTCAAGTCCGTTTGAAAACCGATTTAGAGAGAAACTACTGCAAGGCCTCGTGTGGACGCTCCTCTTTCAGTTAACAGCGACTCCTTGTGGTTTAACTGAAGTCGATTCCTAACTGAGTCGGGAAAGAACTCAATCGAAATAACCCTCCTGAAACAGAAATGGGCGCCTCCACGCAGGGCCCTGCACCAGTATAATGTGCCAATCACACCTGGAATCAGAGCGCTGCATCTGTCTCATGTAGACAGTCCCAGGTGCTGATGCACAGGTCCCACCTGGCCGATGGGAAGGAAATGGCAAATAGCACTGTATCATGTCTGGGGAGGAGGGTCCAGGGCACCTCAGGGACCAGCGTCAGGCCCTGGCTTGAGAACTTTGGATGAAAAGTGCTGTAGAAGAACGGAGTACGAGCATTCATTTTGTACAGCGCCTGGCACAACAGGGCCCTGATCTTGGTTGGGGTCCGGCCCAATCAGACCATGATCTCAAACATAAAGTCAGAGAGTTTAAGGCCAGAAAAGACCACCTCATCATGTAGTCTGACCCCCTCGTCTACCACAGGCCACCAACACAACCCAGCCTCGCACACTAAACCCAGCGACTGAAACTGTCCTGCTGAACAACAGAAGTGTGAAGCCAATGCAGTGCACCACACCTGTTACCATGTCCGGCCAAAAGATTCACATGTTCCTGGATTCCAAGGCTAGCAGGGACCTCGGTGATCATCGGTCTGACCTCCTGGACAGCACCGGCCAAAGAACTGCCCCAAAATAACTCCCAGAGCTGATCCGTTAGCAAAACATCCCATCTTGACTTGAAAATAGCCAGCCATGGAGAATCCACCACAGCCCGTGGTAAATTGTTCCCGTGGTTAATTATTCTCACCCTTAAAATTTACACCTTATCAGAGGTCAGAGTCTGTGCATCACCTGGCACAATGGGTCCCTGATCTCTGATTGGGCCCCTACACAATGGTACAATAGAAATCATCCTTATAATGAGCCGAGTCAATGGTCGGAGGACAGGGGCGAACAGCACGGTAATGAAATTGACAAGGTCAAAGGAAAGCAGGAGCTGAGAGAAATGATACAAAGGGAGGCTAGAAACACCGGCAGGAAACGCCAAAGTGAGATTCAGGCTGGCGGAGTTGGAGCAGATCAGCCAGTGAGGAACGCGGGAATGGTCTGCGTTGCAGGAGCCAAGCACAGACCCAAGGGCCCATTCTGTCACCAGTGTGCTGCTCTGACACCGTGTCACCCCTCTGCTGGGCAGTAGCAGGTGTCTGGGGGCCTTGCAGTTCAGCCTGGCCAGTGGAGGAGAAATTAGTGACGTGGAGTCCAGGGCTATTCTAAGTGTAACTTGTGGGTTTACACACATGCACCAGTTCTGGAGCAGGGATGGCCACAAACAGCGCACGAGGTCTCTCCCAGGAATCTCAGCCCAGTGCGAACACCTGGTTCCCAGGGAGTGACTCTACCTCAGTAATTGACTCCAACCACTCGCCCTGCTTGCACCAAACTCTGCATCACCCATCCATTAACTCCATCACAGCATGTCTCCCAAAAGTCCAAACTTGCTCACACTGCTAAGAACGAACACTTGGAAGGCTGTGGTACAGCGCCCCCTGGTGACGCCAGCCACAACAGTGCTACTGACATTGACTAGGGTTATACAAGTTACTCCTAGAGCCTGCAGAAATTACCAGGGGCTCAGACCCGTCCTCTAGGATTTTGGAACCATCCTAATGGATTCTCTAGCAGGGAGAGGATGAAGGCTAAGGACTGTCTGGATTCCCCAGGGGATGTTTGCAGGGCCCCTCCTGGGGGGAATTTCACCTTTTGAGTGTTTGTGTTCCACAACTCCTCCGCCCCCCCCCCCCCCGCCGCGCCTGTTGCTGCTGCGGGTGTTGTTGACCTTGGCTCACGCTCACTGGGTGTAAGCGAGATGCAGGTTACAGATCTTCCAGTCTGGCAGCAAAATAAACAACTTTTTAAAGAAACAGAGGCGCCAAATATCCTCCTACTACCGCAGCTACTGTATTCCTTGAGTTAGCAGGGCCCAGGCTGGGTTTGCTGGGCCTGGGAGCTGCAGCAGGGAGCCAGGAGCTAACGCTGGTCTGGAATGCAGCAGGCTGGGTGCCACAGATCCACAGGGTCAGTGCTACGACCCCCAGCTTTGGAACTGTCTCTTGGAGGAACCCTTCAGGGGGTCAGACCCTGACGGGCAGAGCCGTAACTAGCTATTTTTGGGCCTGAGGCAAGAATATAAAATTGCACCCTCCCCGCTCCATATAATTTCACAGTAGTTACTTTGTAAAAAAAATATATATATATGTAAATAACAAGAATAATAATGATAACAGAACGTTTATTTATTTTAATCATAAGATCCGCATACAAAATCAACTAATACATATAAGGTGTGCATCATAGTGCATCATGGACTGTGGGCACAGGGGCGGAGCTCGCAGCCGCGCGTCCCTGTCGGGGTTGGACCTCACAGCCCGGCGCAGCGGCCGGGGCTCGTAGCCCCGCAGCTCCACACAGGGGTCGGGGTTGGGGCTCGCAGATCACAGCCGCGCGCCTGGGTTGGGGCTCATAGCCCCGCAGCTCCACACAGGGGTCGGGGCTCGCAACTTGCAGCTGCATGCCGGGGTCGGGGCTCGCTACCCCCCACATAACCGGGTTGCGACCCCCCGGGGGGGTCGCGCCCCCCAGTTTGAGACCCAATGCTTTATAATTACTGTAGGGTGTATTCTATTTATTGTCCATTTACATTGTACATTTGTCATGACACAATGTGCATATTATGTGATTATAATTTTTCATAAAATAATAAGAATTAAAAAACTTCATTTGTCTTTTTCTGCGCCCCTCAGCTTTATGCGCCCGAGGCAAGTGCCTCACTCGCCTTGCCCTTGTTATGGCACAGCCGATGGGTCTCGCTCTTCCTCCAGGGTAAGCCATGTGGCCTCACCCATCCTTGACTGAACCTCGGGGGCTCCAGCCCTCCTGCTTCACCCCGTGAGAGAGTCCAGCCGAGTCAGACCCCTGGGACAGACGTGTCCACTCCGCAGGGATTAACGCACCTCGCCCAGCACTTGCAGGGTGCGGTATTAGTCACCTGGAGCCCAGCAGTGGAAGTCCTTAGATTAGCACAGATGGTAGCAGCACAGACCAGTCTGGTCGGCCCAGAGCCCAGCCATGCTGCAGTGAACCCCATGTTCAGGCTCCGTCTATCTCTGTCTGGCCCCCTCAGTTCCCAAGTGAGAGCCCCCCACTCCCTCCAGTAGCCAACTCTTACCCTCCTCCCCCACCTCACACCTTCCCAGTCCTTTGGGGGGGGGGGTCTGTGGTCAGCCTCCCTGCTGCGAGGTGGGGAAATCCATCTCCCGCTTGCTGGCTGTCAATGCCTGGTGACTGGCTTTGCCATTGTCGGCTCGGATTCTCCTTTGATATGGGGGTGGCCTCGGCCAGTCCTTTTTAATGAGGCTCAGACGGCTAGGCACCGTGCACTCCTGCATCTCTCAGCCTGCTCTGAGAGCAAACTTAGGCCTTTTCCCCACACTGGGTAGCCATGCAAAATATAAGGGAAACTGAGGCACGCATAGGGTTCCTAAACATTTTACAGAAAAGTCCCACTGCGACCCACCAGGCATGTTCTGTGCACCAGGATCTGCCTCTGCAGATGGAGCCTGTTGCCTTGCTTGTTTCAAGGAGGCATTTTCCCCAGCTCTATTTGGGATCCGCTCAGTTCAGTTGTCACAGGTGAGGCGAGCGGTGGTCTCACACAAGGACTGGAACCATTGTTTATCTCCCTGGGAGCTGCTGTTTTCCTGATAAAGTTTGGGCCTGGAATTGCCTCTCTCCATTAGAGTGAGCAGAGAGGAGGAATCAGCTCTGGATTCTCTTCACACACGCACCAGCCTTGCTCCATTTGTGCCAGAGAAATTATTCCTGATTTACACCGGTGAGGCCGAGAGGAGCATCGGGGTCAAGCGGCTGTAATTCAGACATTTGCAGAGATTCCTAGATTCCAAGGCCAGACGGGACCGTTACGATCATCTCGTCTGCCTCAGAATCACCAAGCGCCCCCAAAATCCTGAGAGCAGCTTCAAAATCAGGAGATTTTTGCACGACTAAATTAATTAACAGAACCCCAACATTTGCCTTCTGGGTTTTGAGCTGTTGGGGAATCACATTTTCAAGCTTTTCTCTAGCACCACAAGAGATAGGGACCTGACTTTTTCATTTAAGTGAAGCAGACACCCCCCCGTCATCACAGGACTCCTGGAGCTGAGGCCTTAAGAACCCCCCCCCCCCCAACACACACACACAACATATCACAGGAGTTGCCAACATCGCACTGAGCTGTGTAGTCCCGACCGGAATCCAACCTTCCTGTTGCAAGGCCCAATAACTGCTGGTTTCGCCACATTATCTCCCCGAAATCCAAACTCCAACCCCAGCCCACCAGCCGCCCAAGAGCAGCCCTGGCAGCTGGCCAAGGCGAGAGATTTCACATCCTGTGACTCAAATCCAGGGCAGGCTGATGAATGGGCTAATTCCCGCCCGCTGGGCCCTTGGGAAAATGCTACTTCTGCTTTTGTTGTTTTCATTCCGTTCCTTTGACGTTGGTTTGCTAGACCCTTGGTTTGAATGTGCGAGCGACTGCAGAACTTACCTTGCAGCCCGTGTTTGAAAGTCTCTGGGGTCCCTTCCGGCCCTGTCGTTGAAGTCCAGCCTACAACGTGAGACACTGAGAGAGGCTCCCCTGCGTACCCCAGAGCCCAATGGGTTTTGGTGAGCAAAGGCTGCCCCGACTTTGGCACCGGGAGAGGGCTCACGGCTCAGCCTCTCGAGCAGATGGAGGTGCCTAAAGCCCTTTGAGGGGCAGGGTTCAGGCCAGACCCCTCTCCTGGGCATTTCCTGCTCCAATTTCTGGCTTCTGTGCAGCCCATTCTCAGGCACCAAGCTCCCCCAGGGCATGGTACAGGGAGCCCGGGCTGGGGGCCGGACGTAGGGCTAAGGACCACGGTGGGCGGCAGGCACCTGAAGTTTGGTGTTGCCCACTGAACCTACATGGATCTAGCCCGCAAGTCCCACAGAGAGTCTGTGGTGGGGCAGGGAATTGAACCACAGATTTTAACTCATACCCTAACCCCTGGGCCAGCCGTCACGGCTATGGGATGAACCCCGGTGGCAGCCTGGGGGGCAGCCAGAGGAGGAGAGTGAGGCAGAGGGGCCATGTCTCATGTCCAACCCCACAGCGAGCTCATGCTAGAGCAGGGGCCGGAACCCCACAACCCGCATGCCGCCTTCTGCCCAGCAGGATCCCTGCCCTGGCGCCCTGGGACACGCCAGGCTGATGCGCTGGGCCCTAGTCTAGGGCTGGACTCTGGACTCAGCAACCCTCGCCCCTTCCCCCACCCCCTCAGACACAGCAGGGACACAGAAACACTCGTTAGAAACCCGCTGGATGGTGCCAGGCCCAGCTCCGGGGAGACGGCCCAGCAGGGCTGGAGGGGCGGCCCGGGGGAAAGGCGCTGCTGCTGGGGGATGTAGGGCAAACCCCGCCCTTGTGCCTGTCTCCCCAGATCCGTAAAACGGTGACCGTGCCACTTCCTCCGGAAAGCCCTTTGGATGCCGAGAGGTGGGTATTAACGCTGGGCAGACCTTGCACACCCAGGCCACCGGCCCCGGGGTCTTCAGCTGTTCCGGGACCCCGCTGCCTCCCCTAGTGGCCTCCCCCCCTCCTCTGTATTCCCACCGCACTCTCTGTTGGCCTCACCCCAGTTCTTGGGGGTCCACCCGGGCCAGGCTGGGCAGTCAGCCAGCTCACGCCCCCCACCCTCTCCTCCTGGCAGACCCGGGGCCCCGATCCCACGGGGCGGGCCCGGAGCCGGAGCCTGTCGCATCCGCCCAGCGAAGCGGGGAGGGCTCGGGCTGGTTTCCCCGGGACGAGGCCGCGCCCCTTTGGAGAAACACCTGTTCCGACCTGCCAGACAGGTTCCCCCCCCCCCCCCCCCGCGCCCCGGCGATGCTGGGCGAGCAGCTTGGGGAGCCTCGAAGCGCAGCGCGGCCGAGCGGGGAGCGCAACCAGCGGCCGGGCATGAGCCAGCGACCCAGCGGGCCCTGAGCGCACGAGGCCCGGCCCCCGGGGGATCCGCGCGCCCAGCTGCAAGGGACCCCCCCACCCAGGGGACAACCCCCCCCCAGGCACCGCGCTCGCTCACGGAGGAAGATCCCGGCCCGGGGGGGCCGCTGTGAGTTCCCCACGCGTGTCGTGACCGCGACGTCATGAGCGGGTCCTTCGCACCGGCCCCGGCCCCCGCGGCTTGGAAACTCCTGCTGCTCTGCCTCGCAGCCTCCGGTGAGTCGCCCGGTCCCTTAGCCCGGCTCGGGGCAAAGAGCCGGGACAGGCTCCTGGGCAACTTGGAGCGAGGTTGCCTTGGTCCTGCCTCAGCGCGGGGGCCAGATTCGGGGGTTCCCCGGCGCCCTCCCAGCCCCCCATAAACACGGATCCGGGTTTGGATCCAGAGCTGCCTGCCTGGCTCTGGCCCTCTGCCCTCCATGCGCCCCGGACCCCGCCCTGCAGCGATGTGGGGCCCTGGATCTCCGCCTGAGAACCCCCTTCGGGTTTGGGGGGGTTCCTTTGTGTAGCCCCCTGATTGCAGTTCATCCCGCGGCTCAGATCCTGCAGGAAACCCAGTGCAGGGAGGGGGGGCTGGACAGGATCGGGCCCGTGGATAGGATCGGGCCCCGTGTGCTTGTGCAGAGTGCTATTGTTGTGCCCGTTGGTTGTCAGGTGTTTTCAAACATTCTCCTGCATGGAGAGTCCCTCCCCACTTTCCCCCTACAAGGCCTCCCCCCACACCCCATTGCAACCCCCACAAACCGAGCAACCCCCCTCCCCTGACCAGCTTGTGCAGCCCTGGAACTCGGGGTTCCACCCCAAGCGAAGGGAGCGCCTTGCGGGGCTGGTGGCTGGCTCTGGGGTGGGGGGCAGGCAGTGGGCCATTGGCTAAAGGGACTTCCAAGGGATAAGAAACTTGTTCCCTTGCAAAGGACTCTTTAGAAGTGAAATCATTGGTGCTGCCTTCCAAGGGGGGGGTGTGTGACCCCCCCCCCCCAGAAGGGGCCCCCATAGACAACCGGCCCCCCGGCCCCCCCCTCCCCGGGGTGTTTCCCCCCCCCCCCCGTGCTACGTGTTGGCACCCCTCCCGCCCTCTCCCTGGCAGCCTCGCCGTGACTCGACAAATGCTGCCCCTTCCCAGCCCTGCCCCCTGTCAGCTGAGCTGCTGACTCAGGCTTTAGCCCTTTGGTGGTGGCTCCGAAGCAGCCGTGACTCAGAGCACGGCAGGATCATAACAAGCCGGGCTGGGCAGGGCCGGGCAGGTGAGCAGGTCCTCTGTGCCTGTAGAGCGCTCGGCACAACGGGGCCCCGACCTGCTGGGGGTCTCTGAGCCCCACGGCGGCTCAGATGGGAAATGCTGACGCCCTGATGTTTCGGTTCTTGGCCTAGGAAACGGGCCAAAAGCTCAGCTGGTGTCAGTCCCCAGAACGCTACTGAAGCCAGGAGGGCGACTCCGCTTGACACCGGCTGAGGATCTGGCCTGAGAATGGGCCCGGGCCTCCTTCCCTCGTGCCCAGGCAGTCATTCACAGCCGGGCCTCGCGGGTGTCCGCGGCCCATTGAGAAGCACGTGACGCCCGTTTTGCACTGGTGTGAACGAGGGCACGTGGCGCAGAGTGGATCGGGCAGCTGGTCTGACTTAGCTCAGTGTGCTGAGAGTGGATGCGCCAACATGTGCCCCCCGGGATCTGTGATGGCAGAGCAGCTGTTGCAGTGGGCAAAGGCAGAGCTAGCTGATATGGGGGAGGGAGCCCAGAGAGTGCCCCGGCCAGGGCACCAGGCCCACTGCGTGTGCTCAGGGCAGGCTTCGGGCCTTCCTTGTCTTGTGTAGCTGAGCGGAAGCTGCTGTGTGAACGGGACGCAGTTGGCACCTGTCTCTAGGACCAGGCCGCTGGCTGGTGACTGACTCTTAGGTGGCACGTTGGCAGGGTGTGGTCCTGGCCAACCAGGCTCTTATTAGACAGGGTGTCAGCCCTGTGTGCCTCTGGTTCTGCAGCTAGAAACAACCACCAACCCCGACCCTACCGGGGGGCAAAGTGGGCAGGGAGGATGACCCCCACCCCCTGCCCGTGGGCTGCTGATCTGCTCCCAAGAGCCTCCAGCTCCGACCACTGATCTGCGACGCTCCGGGGCTCACAGCCCACTGCCCTCAATGCCCACAAAGAGCTAATTTGCATGTTTAATTGACACCCACCGCTTTTAATCATTGCTTCCATAAATGCACTCTAATCAATGCATATTAATAATAATGACGATGATCCCTTTATTAATTATGGGGGAAGGCTTCCGGTTTCCTCTATTCGTCAGCTGAAGAATGTTGGCGGTATTTAACCGGGCAAAGCCATTTCTGCCACCGCTGCGGGAACCCGGGCGCTGTTCACCGCAGGGGGGATGGGAGGCCAGGGCTGTGCTGATAACAATCCGGTCTTGGGGAGGAGCAGGTGTTTCCTCATCAGTTTCAAGGCTGTCTCTCTATAGTGTTGCCTTTTAGTGGGAGGCTGGAGTTATAAACCAGCTCTGCCTGTACATTCCTGCCCCATGAGGAGAATCTCGTCCATTTCATCACTGCACAGTCATTAGCTGCTTTCCAGACAGGTGACGGGAGGTTCTGC
Source organism: Terrapene triunguis (assembly GCF_002925995.2). Classification (NCBI taxonomy): domain Eukaryota; kingdom Metazoa; phylum Chordata; order Testudines; family Emydidae; genus Terrapene; species Terrapene triunguis. Next base: position 11,517 of record NW_020695483.1, read on the forward strand.
GCTTTTGCAGACTGTGTCAAGAGACGTTGCTTGTTTTCATTTAGAGAGGGGCCTGATCCTCCAAGTTCAGAGCTGGGTTCAAAGCTGGAGGCTGTCTGGATCTGGCGTTTAGGTGTGGACCCGGCTATTGTGGGTACTTGATCCTGCCCCAGTGCAGGGGATGGATCAGATGACCTCTCCCTGTCCCTTCGAGCCCTACGTGTCTATGATTTGATCATTGTTCCCCCCTTGCCTCCTTCTCCGCTTCTGAGCTGATTAAAGGTGAAAGAACGTGATGAATCATGTGCCCTCTTCACTGCTTTCTTTTCCCCCTTTCCCCCTCAGCTGGCCTGAGGAAAACAGACACTTTCCTAGTCAGTTTCACTTCCTGGTTCTCATGTGCCAGCCCCTGGACTGCAAAGCTTGAGCCTGAGCGGGACACGGGGTCACTTGTCTGGAGCCACCTGTTCCCACTTGACGCCTAAGAAACCTACGATCCTGGGCGTGTTTCGTTCCATCTCGGTGTGTGGGGTGGGGGGGGGGTTAAAACCAACTAGATTTGGGGCAGAATTTGTGACTCACTCACTTGGCGTGACTGTGCCCGGGAGGAAGGTTCTGGAACCCAGACCGGGCCAGCCTGACACCAGCCACTGGCTCCGGCACAGGAGATGCTTTAGAACCCAAATCCAGCTCCACGTTTTGGATCCAAACCCCAGCTCCCAGGAACCGGTTTGGATCTGGATCCGAATGTTCCAGCTTTACTCTCCCCTGAGATCCTGGCAGGGGCTGAGGGAAGCTGGTGGGGGGGGAGATGCCTAGGTTATAATCTTCCTCCTTCCAGCTCCAGGATTCCTTGACACCTCCCCATGTTCCGCTTGTCTCTCCCAGTGTTAGTGACTCTTGGGCGTGGGGGTGGCTCCAGAACTCATTGTCTTCCCCTCCCTTATTCCCTTTCTCTTGGTTTCTCTGCCTATTGTATGTGTCCGGGCACATCCTCGCTCTGATCACACGCAATACCTGCTATAGGGGAAGCCAGGCGTCTCCTCCCAAAGCCATGCTCCGTAATCAGCTCTCAGCAGCCAGAGGGCTGCTAATTGTTTAATGCTCCGCGCTTGGTGAGGATCAGCGTGGGTCTTGCTGTAAACAGTGTGTGTGTCTGTGTGTGTGTGAGAGAGAGAGGCGGCAGGCGGGTGTGCAAGTGGCCTGGGGGCCCTGGGGGCTCTGTCCAGTCTCCAGGGAACCTCTCCTTTGACTCTGGTGGGAGTTGGATCAGGCCCCAGAAGCATGAGCCCCAGTCACAAGTACTAAAGGAGTCAGTCACTCCCCTGACTGGGAGTCAGCAGCCAGCTGTGTGTGTGTGTGTGTGTGTGTGATGCCTATTGAGCCAGCTGATTAGCTGTGGGAGTGCAGGTAGATGGGTGTGCAGGACCATGTGTGGTGGGATGGACACGTCTGTGTCACAACAACGCCCTGCACCCCTGGGAATCGCACTGCGGCCAGATCTTCCCCCGTTTGTAATGAGGCAATGCTGACCTTTTAGCTCCCCTGCCTATGCGCCGGCGGTGAGTGTTGCTTCCCCCAACAAGGGCTACTTCACTAGAGGATAACAACCTGCTACTGCTACCAGCTATTGGAGCTTCTCCTTTATCTCCAGTGGTTGGTCTCTTTGCTGAAGGTCCTTGTTCAAATCCTGCTGGTGCCCTATGGTGGGGGTTACAGCTCCATGAGGGACTCAAGATGAGGAATGAGTTCCTTATGCTACACTGCCGAGGGGCAGTCTGGCTTAGTGGCAAGGGCACTGTATTGTGACTCAAGACACCTGGGTTGTGTTACTGGCTCTGCCACAGACCTTGAGTAAGTGCCATCCCTGCTCTGTGCCTCAGTTTCCCCCTCACCTTTTGTCTGATTACACTGTGAGCTCGTTGGGGGCAGGGACCGTCTCTCGCTGGGGGTCTGTGCAAGACCCTGAAGTAATACAGAAAATAATTCTCCCTGATTTGTGGCATAAAGATGCTCAGCTTCTTCCTGCTGTTCGGGGCTCATCTGTCTCCGTTCCTGTGTGCCTAGCATCACTTGGTTAAGATTGGACATTTCTCTGACAGATCAGCTCTAGGGATTATTCGGGGGGCAGATCTTCGGCCTGGGTTAGCCAGGAGGTCGGACAAGACAATCACAATGTTCCCGCCTGGCCTTGGAGTCTATGAAGCGATGCCAGGGAGGTCCCTGCTGGGGCGGTGAGACCCTTGGCTCAGACTTCCTCGTCGGCTGGCGTAACCCGATGGTTGTTGTGGAGTCCAGCCTGGGCTCCGGCACTGTACAGCCCCACTCTCTCCGGCTCCTACACCCCGGCTGACTTGTCCCTCCCTCTCTAGGGGACGGAGGAGGTCAATGGATTAGAGTGATTCCGGCTAATTGAAGGTGCTTACGGGGTGGGAAGGAGCCAGTGGAACAGCTGCCCTGCAGAATGCTGCCTCTGCCGTCTGAAATCTTTCAATCCAGCCCGGGCATCTCTGTCTGACAGAGCCGCTCGGGCTCGCACCGGAGCAATGGGAGGGGACCGGGGTGTGGGACTCCCTGGGGGAGGGTGTCGGGCCTGGGATATGCAGGCGCTCAGACTAGATCGTCAGCATGGGTCCTTCTGGCCTTAGGGTGAACTAGCTCCATTGAAATCAACAGCAAAACTCCCACGGACCTCAATGGGGCCGGGCTTCTGCCCAGTGAATCCAGGAGAGTGGCTGTAGGGGCTCGCTCGGGTCTGTCGTGGGGCTCTGCGCGAGGATGGGGGCTTTGGATCCCATTTCCCCGGCCGCGTGCAATGGGTGCTGTCACTGCGAGGGGCTCTGTCCCGCTTTGGCTGCCCTAGGACAGACCCTGCACCCAACCGGGGTGGATCCCACTGCAGGAGCTCCCCTGAACGGCTAACTGGGGAGCCCCAGGGCCTGAAACCTCCAGCAGTTCCCCAGGACTCTGGCGTGATTCAGCGGCATTCGCCCTGCAGGGCAGGAGGAAATGTGACGCCCCGAGACTGGAGACTTTGCACAAACCCAGCCTGTGCGGCCGGAGAGCGGGCAGGAGACAAAACCACTCATGCCCCGGCCGGTGAAGCTGGTCGTTTGTCACCGCCAATAAAACTGCTGAGCCGCTGACTCCCCAGCCCTGTAACCGCGCAGAGCCGGCCAATTAGCTGTGGGTTTCCCCCTTGCATCGGGCTGGGCCTGCGTCCCGTGCACCTATCGGGCAGCTCAGCTGGTCCCGAGAAGGATCTGGGGAGCCCCAGGATTCCTTCGCTTCTCCCCCTTGCCCCGGGGCATACGGTAACGGGCTAATTTCTCTAGCAAAAGCCCGCGGATGGGGGATGGGCCCCAACCCGCCCACTGGCCCGGTCCTCCCAAGGGGAAATCTGTCCACTGCACTGGGAGAGTTGCAGGCTTCCCGGGGGCAGGTCTGACTGCAGGGAGGGTGTGGGAGGGGGAGCGGGCCTGGCACAAATGGATGAGCAGGAAGGAGACCAGGGCTGGGAGTGAGTCTCCAGCGTAGCAGGGCACTAACTGTGCCAGGCGAGGGGATGAGACCAAGCCTAGCCCCTCCTGCCTGGCAGCAGAGCACGCCAGTGGGCACCGGCCTTTGCAGGGCTCCCGGCTTAAGAGCAGATTGAGCCAGGGGCGTTTTCTCCCAAGCCAGAGGGCCCCAACCTTTATCTGAAGCCTCCAGGGACACGGAGCTGGGGGTCCCAGGAAGCTGCCCTGTCTGCAGTCATTTCTCAGTGGTGCTTCTCTGGGGGTCTGGCAACTCGGTACCCCGCCCGCTGAATTCACCTGCCCCGGGGTCCGAGCAGGCTGCGCTGGTGTGCTGGGGGTGGGGGAGATTGTCCAATGTGCCCAGCGCCTCCCACGGTGACCCGCTGATGGGTTGGGTATGGGGTAAGGCTCTGGGGTGACATCAGCCGCCCTGGGTTCAAGTCCCAGCACTGCGCCTCAGTTTCCCCCTCTGTAAAATGGGGCAATAATCCCTCCTGTTCATCACCCTGGGTGTGGTTTGTTTACCCAGACTGTGAGCTTGCCAGGGCCGGGACTGTCTGGGTACAGCCATGGGGCCAGTCGCTATAGGGTTTGGCAACTTCTAGTCTGACTTTGGGCCTTGGATTGTGAGCTCAGTGGACCTGCGACTGTCTCTTGTTGTGTATCTGTGTAGTGTCTGGCATGACGGCGGGGCCCCCTGGTCTCACTCAGGGGCTGTGCAGCGCCCTGCACGACAGCGCTCCCCCCCCCCCCCCCCCCCGGTCTCGGTTGAACCTTTAGATGCGACTGTAACATCAGTAATAATAAGAACGGGTCCCACATCTCTCATGTGACTGACCAAGGTGGCCTGAACTTTGACAGTTGTTCTTCGCCGTGGTGTGTCTGAGAGACTTTCACGCTGACCACGAATCTGCTCCCTCGACTCACACCAAGTAGCCTTACTCCAAAGCGATCAGTGCTGTGTTCCCAGAGGAAGGGACTGTGCATGCACATGGGGTGAGGCCCCACCCGTAACGGGAAAGATTGGGCCAAAAAGTTCCCGCAGAATTTCAAATAACCACCAGGCCTGCCAGCCGGCCTCGCGCCCGCAGGAATCATTGGATCTGTAATGGTGCCGTAATTTTTGGGTGCCCTACGCAGCCGCGTATGCCTAAGGATGGCCCTGGATCCGTTCCCTCTTGGTAACCGCGTGCTGAGCCAGGGCTCTGAGCACATCAGAGCTAGTGAGAAAAGAATCATAGAATATCAGGGTTGGAAGGGATCTCAGGAGGTCATCTAGTCCAACCCCCTACTCAAAGCAGGACCAATCCCCAGACAGATTTTTGCCCCAGATCCCTAAGTGGCCTCCTCAAGGATTGAACTCACAACCCCGGGTTTAGTAGGCCAATGCTCAAACCAAAGAGAATTTCTATCTCCTGGGGACAGTCCAACAGTCCAGAGTTTGTTTTTCCCCCAAATCGTGATGAAAAGTCCAAAACTCGAAATATTTGACGGAACGAAACATTCCGGTTCGGAAACACTGAAATGAAACGATCCAGTAATATCGCAACAGTATCGTACGGTCGATTTCATTGGCTGAGCTTGCGAAGGTCTTACCCTCTACTTGATGGCATCTCTCTGTCTGTCAGTCTGTCTGTCTGTCTGCGACATGTTGTATGCAGAGCTGTTGTAGCCATGTGGGTCCCAGGATGTTAGAGAGACGAGGCAGGGGAGGGAATACCTGTTATTGAGCCAACTTCTGTCGGGGAGAGAGACAAGCCGTCGAGCGACACAGAGCTCTTCTCCAGAGCTTGTCTCTTTCACCATCCGAAGTTGGTCCGATGACAGAGATTACCTCACCCGCCTTGTCTGTCTGTCACATGGTGATGACTTTGCAACACCACAGATGATCAATTCCAAAATTTCAGGGAACGTTCTAGGCACCAAGGGGCGGAACCCAACTGGTTTGGGGGAAATCTGGAAAACAGGAAGGGGGCGGAATGGAGGACCTGTGGAGCCCTGGCCATGCAATTAGCATAGCCACCGTCGTTATCTGTAGATCCAACAAGTGGCGGATGGCACCCAAAGTGAAATGAAACAGAACGCGGAAGGCGAAACAAGCTCCCCCGTTTCCAGCGGGAATCGGTTGGAAGCATTTCCACTGGACGTTTCGTTCCGAATGGAGCGTGTCAGTTTTGACGAGACACGGGCCTTTTCCAACGGCCCGTCGTAAATATCTCGCCCCGCTCTAGCATGGGTTGCGCCGTTCCGTTGGAGCCCTTCGTCGGGGCCGTTAGACAGAGGCTGCGTACGTGTTGGTCCCGGTCTTCCATGAGCTGGAAGAGCCGGGAAAGTCCTTCATTCACTGCCTGGCCTGTCGGCTGAGCCTGTCCGAAAGAGGCATTGCAGTCCGGGGCTGGGCTCACGGAGGCCAACAATCAACCGCCTCCTGGTCCCTACTTTGAGCGGCTTTGCGTTAGGTTTTCCCTGCAGGCCCAGGGGTGCTGGGCACGGAGCTGGGGAGGAGCAGGTGGGTGGTAGGACCAGGCAGCGGCTGTTTTTCTGGTTGAGTGGGTGTGTTTCGCCGGCTTAGGCTGGCAGTGCAGTTAGCTTTATGGGATAATGAGCTGGGAGGGACTCGCACGGCAGGGACTGGGGGTGGGACAGGCCGGCTGGGTTGCGAAAAGCAGGAGGGGCCCCGGAAACTCTCCCCCACTCTCACTGCAGGGGCTGGGGGGTGCTTACTTCTGGGTTTTGTGCATTGACTTTGGGGGTCAAACAAGAGGAGGAAGGAGCCGCTTGGCGGGTCTGTAACTCCGGCCAGCTCAGGACCCCAGAATGTCAGGGAATCTGTCCTTTCACCCACCCCACAGCTGGGTTCGTCTCGTCTCGGCTCAGGTGGGGGAAACTGAGTCACGGAGCAGGGGAAGTGACTTGCCCAGGGCCACTCGGTGAATTTTTGCCAAGACAATGGAAAGAACCAGGAGTCCTGTCTCCCCGTCGTCTGTCCATCCATCTGTCTGACAGGGTGTGGACCGCTGCAGCGTGGAGGCTGCGGTGACCTTCAGTGCAGTGAGATTCGCCAGCTGCACGCCCTGCCTGAGGGACCCCAGAGCAGCTGTCTCTGTCCCCTAGTCAGCAAGGCTCTGCCCCCTTCTGGCTGCCCATCTCCTGTGCTGGGCATCTGACCTTCCGCTCTTCCCAGAAAGCTGTGGCAGAGAGACCGAGGGTGGTGTGAAGGGCAGTGGAGGTGGTGGGGGTGGGGCGGGGGGGTGGGCATTTGGGGGCTCTGAAGGGCGTGTGGTGCAGTCAGCTGCAGGTGTCCCCCGCCCTCCGCATTCCTGCCCTCTCGGGGATTGTGCCAGGCCCAGCAGCTTTGCCAGCTCCCCGTGCCAGCAAAACAAAGGTGCTTGTGCAATGGGGGCGTGAACCAAACTGGGGGGGGGGGTCTGATCTCTCATTCCAACCCTTGGGTCCCCCCAATCTCTCAGGGGTTCTAGGGAGCAGATGCCAGCAGCATGGTCCCCCCAGCCCCAGCATGGTCCCCTCCACAGAGTCTAGACCTACCCCGCTCTCCTCCTCCTTCTCCCGTGGGTGCTACGGTGCCTTTCATTCCCTGCCCTTGCAGAGGTTTATAGGGCCCTGGGGCGAGAGGGGGCCAGGCCCAACCGTCCCCTCTGCGGGTTGGGCAACCAGCGCTGAAGCAGCGAAGCCAGCAGGCTGCAGCCCTCGTTTGGCCAATTAACTTGATTGCAGCCCCGTGGGCTTTGGTGTTACAAGCGCTGGGGAATACAGGGCTAATTGCCCTGCATTTCGCTGACAAACCAAAGGAGCCGGGAGCTGGTGGAGCCAGTTTGGGGCTCCTTTAGTTTTGTTTTACCCTCCTTCCATCTGCTGCTTTCAGCCCAGCTGCCCGGGCACTGCCACAGACACCCCTGGCACCGTCTGGCCTGGGCCGGGAGCTCTCGGAGTCCAGCACCTCAAAGGGCGTTGGGTACCTCCGTCCCCTGCAGAGGCCAGGCCAGGCCATCCCCTTACTAGGGCAGCAGTAGGCAGCGAGGAGACACATGCAGGTGCCACATTGCAGAGGCACTAGAGAGCGCCAGGGGGCGTTGTAACGTGTGCCAGACCCCAGACACGTTTATACCCTGGCGGAGCCGGGACTAGAACTCTGGATCTTTGTCTCCAAAGCAACAGGCCTCTTCCCCGGGAGAAGCAGGGGAGGCTCCCCTCTGCGCAAGCAGCATTAGGGCTTTGATGCTGGGAAGGAGCGTTTCCCGGCCATGTGCAGAGAGCGCGAAGAGCAGTGCTCGTCTGCACATGTGCCGGTGATGGGACGCAGGGCCTGCTACGCCCAACCTTTCCTTGAAGCTGGACCAGCTCCTAGGGCAGGGGGGAAGAGGCTGGCTGCAGGGAGGAGGGGGATGGCTGATGGGGAGCACAGAAATGCCGGCGGAGAAACAATACATGCAGTTGCTGTGCGGTAAATCGCCGTGCACGCAATTGCGAGGGCGATGTCTGTGTACATCCTTGTATCTTCCTGCTGGGGCCTTTGCATGCTTGTTTTTCCTGGAAATCTGCCTGGAAGATTGGATCTGGAGGGGCTGGTTTGAACGCATGCTGGGGAGAGAGGGTTGCATGCCCCAGGGAGGCAGGTGCGATCCAAGGGCCATGAGCAGGAGCTGTGCTGGTTGCCTGGTGTTGGGAGCCTTTCCCGAATCGCCGAGATCCAGTGGATAGCAGAGCGGCCGGGAAGAGCAGGGAGCCCCAGCCTGTGGTGCTCCAAGCTAGATCAGTGAACATAAGAATGGCCAGACTGGGTCAGACCAAAGGTCCATCCAGCCCAGTATCCCGTCTACCGACAGTGGCCAATGCCAGGTGCCCCAGAGGGAGTGGACCTAACAGGTAATGATCAAGTGATCTCTCTCCTGCCATCCATCTCCACCCTCTGACAAACAGAGGCTAGGGACACCATTCCTTACCCATCCTGGCTAATAGCCATTAATGGACTTAACCTCTATGAATTTATCTAGTTCTCTTATAGTCCTAGCCTTCACAACCTCCTCAGGCAAGGAGTTCCACAGGTTGACTGTGCGCTGCGTGAAGAACTTCCTTTTATTTGTTTTAAACCTGCTGCCCATTAATTTCATTTGGTGGCGCCTAGTTCTTATATTATGGGAACAAGTAAATAACTTTTCCTTATTCGCTTTCTCCACATCACTCACAATTTTATATATCTCTATCATATCCCCCCTTAGTCTCCTCTTTTCCAAGCTGAAAAGTCCTAGCCTCTTTAATCTCTCCTCATATGGGACCCGTTCCAACCCCCTAATCATTTTAGTTGCCCTTCTCTGAACCTTTTCTAATGCCAGTATATCTTTTTTGAGATGAGGAGACCACATCTGTACGCAGTATTCAAGATGTGGGCGTACCATGGATTTCTATAAGGGCAATAAGATATTCTCCATCTTATTCTCTATCCCCTTTTTGAATGATTCCTAACATCCTGTTTGCTTTTTTGACCGCCACTGCACACTGCGCGGACATCTTCAGAGAACTAGCCACGATGACTCCAAGATCTCTTTCCTGATTAGTTGTAGCTAAATTAGCCCCCATCATATTGTATGTATAGTTGGGGTTATTTTTTCCAATGTGCATTACTTTACATTTATCCACATTACATTTCATTTGCCATTTTGTTGCCCAATCACTTAGTTTTGTGAGATCTTTTTGAAGTTCTTCACAGTCTGCTTTGGTCTTAACTATCTTGAGCAGTTTAGTATCATCTGCAAACTTTGCCACCTCACTTTTTACCCAGTGCACTGGCAAGTGATCAGCAGAGAGCAAGCCATCTCCCAGGGGTTTTGTGTCTCTCGTCCCTACGGCTCGACAGCAGCTTTAGGCTCTGCCGCATTGCGGGACCGTCCGGTTGGAAGGGACGGGGCGTCCTGGCGCATCTCAGGGACTCCTCAGTGGTGTTCCCTGCCCGGAACGCTGCTAAGGGGGAGGAGAACGGCACCCTGGCATGGGCTCTGAACTGAGCCCCAGCCACGGCCTCCGGAGCCTGTGCCGCACGCAGCCCTCAGAGCCACCCTGCCTCCTGCGGGATGCCGGGCGGCTCCTTGCCAGAAGTGCGTGTTCCCCAGTGGTCGGGCTTTACTGGTGCAAACAGAGCAAAGGCTGCAGCTGCTGGAAGAGGCTGCTCCTTTGTGCCGGCAGCGCGCTGCCCCTGTGCCACGGGGCATGCGACGCGGGGAGACCCCTCCAGATTGGATGGGATCGGGATCGGGGACCTGTTTCTCTCCTTTTCTGGCTCCCCATCAATTTCAGGGCTCAAGCATCCGGGTTCCCAGCCCTGAGAGCTACGGCCTGCCCCTGGGCTGGGGAAACGCCAGCTGAGCTGTCGCTGCCCCTCGCCTCAGTGCGGGCCCAGGGCGGCTGGTGGTGGGCGGAGCTGGGGGGTTCCACCGCACGAGGTAGGATAGGGTCTGGATGGGAGCTACCCCCTGGCAGCGCTGACAGCCTATGGGTGCGTCTCACGCTGGCAGGTGTCGTGCCCTGGCCCTTCTTCAGGCCCCTCTCCGGGAGGCTCTCAGGCCTGGATGAATTAACCCTGTGCAGCAGGGCAGCATCAGCCCTCTTACATGGGGGGAAACTGAGGCACAGAGCGGGGACGGGAGCAGTGGCTGAACCGGGGCTCCATCCACGCCCCGTGGCCCTGCAGACCATCCCAGAGCAGAGATGGAGGCTCAGAAGGCAGCAGTCCCATAGGAGCAGGGCAGCCGTGCTGGCTGGTGCGGGGAGCCGGAGGGCTTGTGTGGGGAAAGGGTGCATGGACGTGAGACGCTTCTGTGTGAAAGGCAGAGGGAAGCTCCCGGCTGGATCCGGGCACCCAGAACAATGGGGGGCTGACGTAAGCCCAGCTGGCAGCTAATTCCCCTAAAGCCCCAGCGTGACGTTAATCAGCAGGTAGGGCCTGGGGCGCCCATTGTTTCCTGCCACTATCGGCCTGTCGGATATTAAAGGGACCGGCTGTTTGGGAGGAGAGGGGATCTAGCGTGGGCCGGTTCTTGGCTTCTGCTGGGAGGGTTCTTGGCTTCATTCTTGGTAAACCTTCAGAGGATCTGCTAAAGTAAAACAGTGATGTAGTCACACCCGGAGGCCCCCCACAAGGCTGGTGCTCCTGCCCCACTCCCATCCCCACAGCGCCCCCTGCTGGGAGAGCTGGGGCTGGATGCTCTCTTTACAGGCCGTGCTCCAGCCCCACTCACCACAGCGCCCCCTGCTGGGTCTAGAGCAGCTACGAATTTCCTTCTGCTGCAGGAGGCTGGGCTGAGGGGAGCTGTGAGCTCCTCACACCACCCACCCACCGTGCTGGCACCAGCACAGGGCCCTCCCCTGGCTCCACAAGAGGGGATTTGGGAGGCTCAGTGCTCCGAATCAGTGTAAACCCTCCAGGCTTGTCTACACCTGAAACGCTTCAGTGCAGACGCTCCCGACAGTGACGGAGGGTGTCTCCCGCCCTCGAGGTGGACAGAAGAATTCTTCCATTGGCCTAGCACTGGCTGCACTGGGCTTAGGCTGGGGAGTGGATTTCTCACCCCCTCGGAGTTGCAGCTGGGCCGCCGAACTTTCCCAGTGTAGACCAGCCCCCATCCCAATGTTCTCCAGGGCCCGTTCTGTGTGCCCGCTGCCCCAGCCGCCCCCAGAGGCTCCGTGCCAGGGCAGAACCAGTGTTCTAGGGCTCTGCGGCCTGGTTCCCTCGCCCTTACCCTGGGTGGCAGTGGCGGGGTGGGGGGTCACCATGTCCTAACTGACCTGGGAGGTAGAACTGGGTCTGCACTTATGCTGGTTAGTGGGGGAGGGGGGCCGGCTTCAAGGCCTGGCCAGCTTCAGCCTGCAGGGCTTATGTGCCAGCTGGGGTCAGGAGGGAAACCCAGCCCCGGGCTCTGATTGGGCCCCTCCAGGGTCTGTGTATCCAGCCCCCTGGGACTGAACAGCTCTGGGGGTGGGCAAAGTGGTGTCAGTGCTTTGGGGGGGGGGGGACGCTGTGTGGGGTTAAACTGCATCCTGCGGGGATGTGGAGCATATAGACGTGTGAAAAGATGGGGGAACCAAGTTCAGGGGGAGGGTGTAACTGCCCCCCTTGTTCCTGAGCAAGTAACACCCCCGGCTGATGTTCCCCTTCCTTGCTCGGTGATTCTGGGCTCCCTGAGGCAGGCGCCTCTCCCCACCCCCACCCTCGGGGATTCCCAGACCCCCGGCTAGATGTCTGGGAGCAGCTAAACCTTTCAGCCAGCAGCTTCGAGCCTGGCGGGGCGGGGAGCCGGGCCTGAGAGTGGGGATTAGGATGACATGGGGCTGGGAGCTGCAGATTAATGGCAGGTGGTTTCTGTGCCTCCCCACCCCCCGTCTCGCCCCTCGGCGAATGCAGCCTCTGGGGATTTCAGCTGGCAGCTTGGCAGGCTCACGCAGTGTGTGGGAGCTGGTGTGAGGAGCTGGCTCTGCGCCATAGGGCTGGGGGTGGATCTTGATGTTGACAGCCTGCTGTGCCCCTCCCCCCAGTAGGAGGAGCCTATGGCTTCATGCCCCTCCCTACGGAATGGGACCAGGTCACATTTGTCCCTGGGCAGAGAATGGCACAGGTGAGGGCTGGGCTAAGCCCAGCTGTGCGTCATTTGCCCCCCTCCATGGCAATCTGCACCCACACGCAGAGCATGGATTCACATGGGTACACATCAGTGCTCTTGTGTGCCCTCGCACGTTCGTTAGTACAACCTCCAACATGCACGTGCAGCTCGCACACCAGCGTGGCACAACTTTCAAGTGCTCCCTCCTGAACTTGCCGATATTCTGGGTCTCTGCTGGCCACACTCAGTCCAGATTTGCACGTGCATGGACTTTGCACACTCAGGTACATGTGCTTGTGTGCTCACACACTTGTGTGCACACCTGTGTGCCCAAGCAGGTGCGCACGCTCGTGGGCTCGTGCAGTTGCCCTGTTAAGTGGGTGTGCGCATTCACGCAAGCACATGTGTGTGAGCGTGGCTGTGTATGTGCTCACTTGCGCAGGAACACTTGTGTGCTCACACTCACTTGCACACACACACATGCACAGTTACGTGCACATGCAGTCCTGCACACACCCTGTGACGTGTGTGCGGACGCACAGACGTGGGGACATGCATGCAACACACACAGAGCTGCTGCTCCCAGACTCCCGTGCAACGGGGCAAGGAAGCCAAGTCTGACTCCATCTGGTGACCTCCCAGCCTAGGGAACAGAGAGGGGTGGAGTGGGGAGACTCCGTGCCAGCATCTGGCCTTCTGCTGCTAAGGCCAGCAGCACAGGAACTGCCCAGGAGTGCCAGGCTGGATGGGGTGTTCCAGGAGCATGCATTTAAAGCAGCCCCCTTGCCCCCCGGGGTAGGGGCAGCAGGAAAAGCTGTGGCAGGAACCCACCTGTCCACAGGCCTCCCTGGTTCCCCTCCACGCAGCCTGGGACTGGGATGGCACCGCCTGGTGATTTAGGCCCCTTGATGTTTCAGTCTCTGGCCAAGCACCTCCCCCACCAGCATCACACAGAACCCCCCTCCCCTGCCGCCCCTGCACCAGGGGCAGGACGCGGGCGAATCCGGCTTCCCACCCACGTCTGGGGACCGTGCATGCCCCAGCCCGGCCCCAGCAGCAGGGGACCTGGGTAAGTGGACTCATGTTTCCAAGTCCGCGCTTGAGCGCCCACGCTGCATTGTAAACCCGGGCTTCCACGGCTGGCCTCAGGTCTCACAGCCGTGCTAACACGGCCATACTGCACCGCGCAGACCTTCTGACTCCGGCCTGCGGCTTGAGCTGCGTCCACACGGCAGGGTGACAGGGCTGGCCCCGAGTCTCAGCAGGACTCGGCTCTGATCCACCCCCCAGCAGGTCCTAGGACCCGGGTCCTGACTGCTCGCTGACCCAAGTCTCTGATGTGGATGCGGACAGAAGGGCGACTTGGGCTCAAACCTGCGTCCGAACCCAGGCGCAGTGAGCCGTGTAGACACCCCCATAGAGGGTTTGAATCGCGCTGGGTAGGAGCAAGGCGATGTTGTTATAATGTGGATGGGCCGAGTGTGCTACCGACGGCTATTTATTGCTCTCATTCAGCTGGAGTGGAAAGGGCAGGTCGGGGCTGGGAACCAAGGTGAGAGCTCAGGGAGGATCGGAAGGAACCTGACTAGCTGGGACGCTCTTTGGGACAGGAAAAGTCTGTCTGTTCTGGGTTTGTGCAGCGCCTGGCACCAGGGGGGCCATGACTGGGGCTCCTGGGTGCTACCGTAATACACCTAATAAATAATGTACAGCATCTGGCACAATGGGGTCCTGGTGTGGGACCGGGATGCCTATGCACTGCCGTAATACACCTAATAAAATGTACAGCGCCTGGCACAATGGGGTCCAAGAATGGAGTGTCTAGGTGCTACTGTAATACAAATAACTATTATTATTAATAATAATAATAAATAATTATTAATAAATTAATACTTTGGGTGTTACGCACAGGCTGTAGGTAGCTGGTGTGGGGAACAGAGACATGGGTGCCTGGGGGCCTGAGTGAAAATGTCCAGCATGAAAATGAGACAATCTTTCTACATCATCACCTATTCCCAGATGCCAATGGTATTGCATGGTGTGCAGCGCCTGACACAACGGGGCCCCAAGCTCTGTTGGGGTCTGTGCAGCGCCCGGCACAACAGGGCCCTGAGCTCAGTAAGAGCCCCTAGGTGCTACCAAAATGTATGTAAATAATACCAATGCTTCTGGTCTGCAGGAGAATCTCTGCCGAGGGAGGGGGTTCCACTGTCATGCTTCAGGGCAGCACCCCAAGGGACAGGAAAGATTCCCTTCACGTGATACCGGACTCTTTACAGCACCTTCCATCGTGAGGTGCTCAAAGCACTTTACAGACGTTCATTCATTAGGGAAGGAGGTGCAGCAGGAATGTTGTCCCCGTTTTACAGATAGGGAAACTGAGGCACAGCAAAGGGCAGTGACTTGCGCACAGCCAGGGGCAGAGCTAGAAGCAGAACCCCAGGGCTCCAACCTGCCCCCCAGTGAAGTCTTTGAGGTGGGCGTATGTCTGAGTCTCTCCTCTTGCATGCCCTTGGGTAAATCAGGAGTGGTGTAAGGGAGAGGGAAGCTAGGGCTGTGGCGTGGGAGGTTCCAACAGGAGCAGGGCGGGGCCCAGCTGTCTCGACGGCTTGTCTCCCACGCTAACCACCAGGCCACACTGCCTCCTTTGCGGCGCCCAGCACAATCGGCCAGGCGTGTTACGGGAGATGGAACTGATTGGGGGGGGACTAGAGGGGGCCATGAGGTGTGTAATGGGGGCTCTTGTGGGAGCAGCCAGCAGGGCGGATGGGCCACCAGTCTGAAGGTGCCCGCTCTCTGCCAAGCCGGCAGGGGGCATCGCTTTGCCCTCCCCGTGGAGCACAGACGTTGTGGCTATCCCAGCTCTGCCGCCTGTGCCCAAGAACAGTCCCTAGATGTGACCTAATGCCCAGCTGCTGGGATGGGAGAGGACCCGGGTCACGCCCACAGCACCACTCCCACGTGCAGGGGCTGTTGAGCCCCAGGGGTGGCGAGGAAGAGCCAGGAATCCCCAGGTGCCCAGCTCCACCCCTGTTTATTTACCAGGACGGGGCGGTTCTGTTTACAGTGGCCGTGGCTACAGCAACAGCGAGGGAGGCAAGGGAGATTGGCAGGGCCGGATGGGCTGGGCGAACCCTTGGCATGCGGCTGGGCTCCCTGCAGACAGCAGCCAGGGCCTCGCCAAGTTTCACGGGGCATAGAGAGGTGATGGGCTTCCCCCCCCCAGCAGGGAACTGGTGGGGGGGGAGAGAGGGGTGGATCCCCCAGGGGAGCGTCCTTTGTCGTCACCTTCCCATCTCCCCCTACACGAGTGCCCGCCGACATGCATGCGTGTGGCGTGTGTGCGGCGTGCCCCGCATTCCCCTGCAGGGCAGGGAGGGCCGCCTGCCATGGGAAGGCTAGGGCAGACGTCAGGAGCCAGGCTGGTTTACAATTCCCAGAGTGGGGAATGTGGCCGGGTCTCTGGCCCTGGCGACCCCCACTCCGGGCGCTCCCAGCCTGCTGCAGTCCCCACTTGCAGAGCTGCCGCTGCAGGAAGGTGAGAGTGCTGAAGCCTGGACGTCATTCCCTGCAGCGCCTCCTGCTGGGGAGGCTGGGAGCCGGGAGCTCCCCCCCTGCATCCAACGCTCCTACCCTGCTCCCCACAGCGCCCCCTGCTGGGAGCCGCTGGAAGCACCTGAGCTCGGTCTAACCTAACTCTTCCGCTGTTGCTCCAGGTCCAGCCTCTCCCAGCAGGGGTGCTGCAGGGACTGGGGCCGGACCAGGAGGGAATCGCAGGTCTGGTTTTGCTGGTGCAGCCAAGGCGCCAGGAAGCAGATACAATGGCTAAGACTGGGCCAGTTTCCATTCCCTTCCGGACTCTCCCGACCCGGGCTGGAGGCTTCTCGGCATTGCAGCTAGCAGGGGATTACAGGGTTAAAGGAAAGTGACCTGGGCGGAGATCTGGTTCTTCTGGTTTGGCGGCTCCTTTCTCACGCACTGGGGAGCGATTCCTTTTGATTCACCCAGTTTTGGTGGAGACGGCCTGGGGGGACAGGCTGCAAGGGGAGCTGGCTCCACAGCTGATTGGAACATAGGCTTACCCAAAGGGCTCCTTGCTCCAGATCTCAAATCAGAGGCAGGATCTGAGCTCGGGCGTGAAAAGTGCCGAAGAAGCCAAGTGTTTGGAGCTCATTCCCGGCTCCTGCCGGGACCCGAGTTCAGGGGGGCGCGGTTCCTGCTCCAGTGCGTGGCGCTGCAGGCCACTTCCTGCCCCGGGTGCTGAGTGATGTCATACCGCACTGCTGACACATGGAGCTGGCAGCTCAGCCACGGCGGCGCTGATCTCCCAGAAACCTCTTTGCCCATTGCTGTTTGTTCCGGCGCTCGCAGGGCCAGGAGCTTTGCACGCCCGGGCGGCCCTTGTGCCCTTTGTCCCCGAAGCCTGGGATCAATCAATAACAGCCAAACCCCAGCTCCCAACCCCCCGATCACAGAATAGGCACCAGCACTAGGCCCAGCTGGAGGGAGGGACAGCTCAGTGGCTTGAGCATTGGCCTGCTAAACCCAGGGTTGTGAGTTCAATCCTTAAGGGGGCCACTTAGGGATCTGGGGCAAAATCAGTACTTGGTCCTGCTAGTGAAGGCAGGGGGCTGGACTTGATGACCTTTCAGGGTCCCTTCCAGCTCTCTGAGACAGGTATATCTCCATATACAGCTAGGAAATGTCCCTCTGAGGCCGAAAGGGGGCTGTTGTTGGTCGTGTTAAGCAAACACCATGGAAGCCTCAATTGGGAAAAGTGCCCTGCAGCGTTGAAACCACAGGAGTGGGCAGGGGGATGCTGCCTGCGGGCCCTGGGGTGACAGGTGCGCTGGTTTCACTTTGCAAGTCTTCTTTCTCTCTTCCCCCTTCCCCCTCCTGTGCATACATTGAAGGAACTCCCAGGGGCTGGGGAACACCTCAGCAAGTTGGGTGCCTAACTCCTATGGTAAGTCAAAGGGTGTCAGGTGCCAGATTTACTTAGGTGTCTTTGAAACTCCCACTAAGCATCTGTCTGCATCTTCAGGCACTGAAATACCTCTAAAAATCTGGCCCGAAGTCCTGGTGGAATCGAGCCTATTCTGGGATTGGGAGCTGGGGTCTGGGGTTTGGTTGTTATTGA
>NW_020695484.1:0-32376 GCF_002925995.2 Terrapene triunguis
GTTATAGTCTGGGCCTTCACAGCATCCTCTGGCAAGGAGTTCCACAGGTTGACTGTGCGTTGTGTGAAGAAATACTTCCTTTTGTTTGTTTTAAACCTGCTGCCTATTAATTTCATTGGGTGACCCCTGGTTCTTGTGTTATGAGAAGGAGTAAACAACACTTCCTTATTTACTTTCGCCACATGAGTCATGATTTTATACACCTCTATCTTATCCCCCATTAGTCATCTCTTTTCCAAGGTGAAAAGTCCCAGCCTTATTAATCTCTCCTCACACAGAAGCTGTTCCATGTCCCTAATCATTTTTGTCATCCTTTTCTGTACCCTTTCCAATTCCAATATATCTTTTTGGAGATGGGGCGACCACTGCACGCAGAATTCAAGATGTGGGCGTACCATGGATTTCTATAGAGGCAATAGGATATTTTCTGTCTTCTTATCTATCCCTTTCCTAATGATTTCCAACATTGTTAGCTTTTTTGATTGCTGCTGCACATTTTGTGGGTAGTTCTCTGAAAACACCCACTCAGACTGGGAGATCTCTTTCTTGGAGTCATTGTGATGCAATGTATCAGGTGACAAGGGAGGAGCTGGGAGAGGTCCAAGAGGCCGAGAGGGGGAATTCCACACACGCTGCAGTCAGGAGAGCTCTCCTGCAGTCAGGAGAGCTCAGGTCCCAGCTCTCAGTGACGTCAGGGGGAGCAAGAGGGTGTGCGTGTAAGCTGGGACCCATGGAGGCAGCGTGGCCTAAAGTGCTGGACTGGGAGTCCCATTGCTGTAGGAAGTGTCTATACTGAAGGGCTACAGCAGCTGTAGTGTTTTCAGTGCAGACGCAGCCTGAGCCATAAAGCAGGTTCCTTCCCACCTCCTCCCTTTGCAGAAAACCCCCCATCAGTTTAAACACCTACAGACTCCTCAATAAAAGCAATTTCTTCTCTAGGCCGTCTCTCTCCTTGCAATGTGAAGAAAACGTAATGGCTGACAAATGTTTTTCAGATGCTGCTGCTTACTTCTGTCTAGTGCCTGTTTCTGTTTAACGGTGCACCGGCCTGTCATGGAATGACCTTGCTAAACCAGTTACAAATTCCAGACACCCGTTAAGTATAATACTTAGATTAATTGGGCTGTTAAGTAATTATTTGACAGTGCCTAAGCAACTCCCTCGCCCAACCCAGGCGAACAGGAGTTGCCTCTCTGAGATTTTTAAGAAGAATGGCCTGAGAGTTTTTTATGACGGGAGAAGTGAACGGGGCTCTCCCCGCTGAGTGCACTAGCCACAGGGCTGGGTTAGGACGGCTCCTCTGCCATTTTGCATGGAGCAAGGCAGGTGCCTAACTTATTCCTGCAAGGTATGACTTGAGCAGCATCTAAATCACCTTACTGCAAGAAAGGGGTTTCCCTGGATCACAAGCCACAACGGGCATAAAACATGGAGGGGGCGGGGCTTAGGACACACCCCTCTTATCGACATCTCCCATTGGCTAGCATAGGTGGCTCCCCCCCAGAGCATGCTGGCTTTTGGGGATTGCAGTTTTCTGCCCCTGAACTCATTCCCCTAATTCCCCATCAGGAACAGCATCCCCAATACCATCACTGCAAACCTGGGGGCTGAACTTTGTGACTTTGTCCTCACCCACAACTATTTCACATTTGGGGACAATTTATCCTTTCAAGTCGGTGGGACTGCTATGGGCACCCGCACGGCCCCTCAGTATGCCAACATTTTTATGGCTGACTTAGAACAACGCTTCCTCAGCAACCATCCCCTAGCGCCCCTGCTCTACTTGCGCTACATTGATGACATCTTCATCATCTGAACCCATGGGAAGGAGGCCCTTGAGGAATTCTACCAAGATTTCAACGATTTCCACCCTACCATCAACCTCAGCCTGGACTAGTCCACACAAGAGGTCCATTTCCTGGACACTACAGTGCTAATAAGCGATGGTCACATAACCACCACCCTATACCAGAAACCTACTGATCACTATACTTACCTACATGCCTCCAGCTTTCATCCAGACCACATCACACGATCCATTGTCTACAGCCAAGCTCTAAGGTACAACCGCATTTGCTCCAACCCCTCAGATAGAGACAAACACCTACAGAATCTCTATCAAGCGTTCTTAAAACTGCAATACCCACCTGGTGAAGTGAAGAAACAGATTGACAGAGCCAGAAGGGTACCGAGAAGTCACCTACTATAGGACAGGCTCAACAAAGAAAGTAACAGAACGCCACTAGCCGTCACCTTCAGCCCCCAACTAAAACCTCTCCAGCACATCATCAAGGATCTACAACCTATCCTGAAGGATGATCCCTCACTCTCACAGACCTTGGGGGACAGGCCAGTCCTCGCTTACAGACAGTCCCCCCCCCAAACCCGAAGCAAATACTCACCAGCAACCACACACCACACAACAAAAACACTAACCCGGGAACCAAACCCTGCAGCCAACTCTGTCCACATATTTATGCAAGAGACATCATCATAGGACCTAACCACATCAGCCACACCATCAAGGGCTCATTCACCTGCACATCTACCAATGTGATATATGCCATCATGTGCCAGCAATGCCCCCCTGCCATGTACATTGGCCAAACCGGACAGTCTCTATGCAAAAGAATAAATGGACACAAATCTGACATCAGGAATCATAACATTCAAAAACCAGTAGGAGAACACTTCAGTCTCTCTGGTCACTCAATAACAGACCTAAAAGTGGCAATTCTTCAACAAAAAAACTTCAAAAACAGACTCCAATGTGAAGCTGCAGAACTGGAATTAATTTGCAAACTGGATACCATCAGATTAGGCCTGAACAGAGACTGGGAGCGGTTGGGTCGTTACAAAACCTAAACTTAATTTCCCCAATACTAATTTCTCCCTACTGTTACTCACACCTTCTTCTCAACTGTCTGTAATGGGCCACTCTCTTACCACTTCAAAAGTTATTTTTTCTCCCTTGGTATCCTGCTGTTAATTGATTTATCTCATTAGACTGACCTCACCCTTGGTAAAGCAACCCCCATCCTTTCATGTATTTATACCTGCTCCTGTATTTTTCACTCCGTGCATCTGATGAAGTGGGTTCTAACCCACGAAAGCTTATGCCCAAATAAATTTGTTAGTCTTTAAGGTGCCACAAGGACTCCTCGTTATTATTCCCCTAATTGCTCTCACATTGGGAGGCCCCAAACACGGCTCCTCAATTGGCCAAGGGCTTGTCCTTAGCCGTAGCCAACTCTGATATGCCAGTTCCCAATGGTCCATTTTTGGCCAATTGTGGCACAAGCTGTCAGGCCATCTGAGAAGATCCGGAGTAAGTGCATGGTTCCCTCAAGCTCACATTGACGTAAGTGGGAGCTAGGACATGCGTGTGAAATTCAGGCTGGGATGAGAGAGGCTATTGGCGAAGGAAATCTCCCATCACAAGCTGCTTACCCTCCCCTTTGGTCTCATCATGAGGTTCCTCTTCAGCACTGGAGGTCCCAGACACAGTAGGTGGGAATGAGCTGGGCTCTGGAATGAGACAATAAGGAGGAAAGTGTTGGTGAGGACTCCGTATACCACATGCCTGATTCTCCTCTTCTTGCCTACACTGCAGAAGGGTGGCCTAAGGGAGGAGGTGCTGATCTAGGGCCCAGGAGGGCCTGGTTCAATTCCAGCCTTTGCCATGGAGCCCTTTGATTATCTAGGGCCAGATACTCAAAGGTATTTGCATTCCTGAAGATACAGGTAGGTCACTAATGGGATTTTCAAAAGTGACTAACTCCCATCTTCAATGAGAGTTAGGCAGCTGTGTGCTTTTGAAAATCCCCCTACGCTCCTATTTGCAGCTTTAGGTGCCTAAATACCTTTGACAGTCTGGCCCTTAGGCCCAGATCCTCCAAGGTATTTAGGCATCTGATTCCCATTCATCTTTGAAGATCTGGGCCTCAGATACAAGGTGACGGTGGCCAGAGATAAAACAGATCACAGCCTACCATGTATTTCCCAGGGATTTCAATGCTGACACTTCATGAGTGTTTGCTCCTGATCCTGCAGTCAGACGGAGCCAGCGGTATGTTAATGAGCAGCCTGATGAACAGAAGGCTTGCTAGCCACCATAAAAATAAGTCACCCGTGGTCTATACAACACATGCCGCTCTCCCTGCGAGCCCTTGGGGTGCTTTAAACCTTGTCTACACTGCAGAAACTTTGCAAACATGGGCGGCAGGTATCGTAGGCAGGGGAGGCTGTGACTCCCCAAACAGCCTACCGTGGCCCTGCCCACACTCCGCCCCCAGGCCAGGCCCCCTCCTGCTGTTCCCAGAGCTCTGCCCTGGCTGGCCCAGGCTGGCTGGCCTGCCGCTCGCAGGGACTCCGGGCGGCGCGCCCCCAGCACCAGCCACCCTGAGTGCTAGGCCTGGGGACGCAGCAACCGTGCTGCCCGGAGTGCCGGGCCAGGGGCCTCGCCCCCACAGCTGCCCGGCACTGGGGCCGGGGACCACGGTGGGGGTGCTTTGGGCTCCTGCAGGGGCAAGGGGGCAGAAGGGGAGGGGTGGGGCCTTTGCCACAAGGGAAGGGGCCAGGGACTAGCCTCCCCGGTCGGCCGGGTCCCTAGCTGACCATGTTTGCAAAAAATGTTCATTGTCACTAGAGTCAGTGGTAGGAACATCGGTGGGCCTACTGTAGACAAGGCTCCTGCTCTGGCACAACAGGATTTACACCTTCCTGGTTCTCTGCCCTAGCTCTAATGCCAGTCCCGTCATTGGTTACAGCAGCCTGGGGGCTGCTCTAATGTGTGCCGGCTGGCACTGGGCCCTCAGGGACCATCCATCCACTGAGAATATCCAGAGTGCATTGTGGTCTGGCTAGTTCCTCTCCCCACGCATTCCCATATGGCATGCCCCATGGGCTGGAGGCTGCAGAGAGGGTGCAGAGGAGATGGCTCTCCCAGCTCAATGTCTGCTGGGGTCTTCCATATTCTGGGAGTTTATAGGATGTTTCCACAGGGTTTACACTGCCTGAGAAGTGCAATGGGAGCAGAGTTTTTTCTGCGGTCATTGAGTGCAGAACTTACCCAGCACGGTCAAGTTTACGACAGCCACACACTTCCTGTACATTTCATCTTGAATCCTGTAAACGCCTTCAGCCCCTTTGCTCACGTTCTCCATCTTGAAGTATCCACCAGAAAAGGAGAGTGTCTCCTTGAAGGAACTGAGGAATGTTTGGGAGTCCCCATCAGAGGAGTAAATGACAATGTCCCACGACGAAGTTGAGGCGTTATATTTCTGCACGAAGAAAGACGTCACTGAAATGTAGGCGGCATTCGGGATGGAGATGTTCACAGAGCCGCCTTCGGGCTCAGCCATGGTGACAATTGGACAAGCTTCGCGAGCTGTGAGATTTAAACAAGTAATATTTTAGTTTGGCTTGGCAATCCCGGGTCAGGGCCTGACCGGGGGCGCGGGTGGGGAGAGACAGTAAAGGGAAAGGGTCTGAGAAAGGGCGTCCCTTACAATAAACCTTTCAACCGGTCGCTGTTTAAGTGAGAGGCTTTGTAGATGCTCACAGAGAGGCTCTCCTGCCAGCTAAGAATTTTTGACACTCTGGCTCCCTGCTGGGACCAGTTTTGCTATTCACTTGCAACCAGGGTGGATAAAAATCAATGATTTAAAAAAATAAAAATAAAAAAAAAAACAGATTTTTTTAATTTTGATAAAATGTTTTTTCCCCTCAAAAAGCTATCTAAAAGATAGTTTTAATTAAGATACATTATCGCTCAAAGATCTCTCATCATGGAATAGGGATTATAAATTCTAATTCTATAGTATGAGACAATATATTCATGTAATGTTTAAGAAAAGTTTTGTAAATGAGTTCCAATAGTTCATGGATTAGGGACCCAATCTTATGGGGTTCCAGAAGCTTCTGTATAGATTATTTAGGTTAATCCTTCTATCTACTCACTGGGACTCAGTGCTCAGTCTAGAAGATACCATCAGAGATGCTTAGGGTACGTCTATACTTACCCGCTGGTTCGGCGGCAAGCAATCGATCTTCTGGGATCGATTTATCGCGTCTTGTCTAGACGCAATAAATCGATCCCGGAAGTGCTCGCCGTCGACGGCCGGTAATCCTGCTCTGCGAGAGGAGTAGGCGGAGTCGACAGGGGAGCCTGCCTGCCGCGTGTGGACCCGCGGTAAGTACCTTGTAGTTCGAACTAAGATACTTCGACTTCAGCTACGTTATTCACGTATCTTAGTTCGAACTGGGGGCTTAGTGTGGACCAGCCCTTAGTTTTGCAGTTCTCAAACTGTGGATTTGTGCCTCCAGAGGTAACATGCTTGTTAACAGCAAAAATGTTTTTAAATAAATACATATATAGACGTGAGAAACAACAGACCTCAGCCCTATTGTCCCTCTGCAAATTTGTGTACACAGAGTCAATCCCTTACCTCTCTGTAAAAGTGCAAAGTTTCAAAAAGTTCAATGAATAGAAGATTGTTGGGGGCAGAATAGATCTGGACAAGGAGAAGAAGCCTGGAGATAAATGTGAGAAGCGAGGGACATATGCTGGTTTTGTTCAAATATTATATGTTTGCTGTTGAAGAAAAAAAATCCAGAATACTTAACATTGTTGTTTTAGTTAAATAAAACAATTGAAATGTCTGTCTGGTGATGTTCTCCTCCTAATTCAGCCTGGCAAGAAAATCCTCCAAATATTAATGATTAACCTGTTGAATTGGAGATAATTCACCTCCCAATGACTTCATAAATATCTGCTTCAGTTACCTTTGGTAAATGAAATAGCCAAACAATCATTCATTTTCTGATATAGCTGTAAAACTAATCTGAAGAGTTTTCAAAATAAATCACTGTTTAAAAATGTATAGTGTGTACCTTCTAAAAATGAAACCTACATCTCTGAGTTGTGAAGAATGTGTATTAAGGTTATAACAACCAACAAGAATGCACTTTTATGTAGAAATCCATGATTAAATCGAGTCTTCCTGACTAGTGATTTAAATCATGATTTAAATCAATAAATCAAACCCACCCTGTTTTTGCTGACCAACAGGCAGTTCTGCTCCCCAGGCCCTTATGGGACGTCACTGCCCCAAACTCAGCTGTTAGAGAACCAGGAAATGCTCAGCTAAGATCTTCCCCATGTAACGCTGGGAAAGAATCTTAGCATTACAGGGGAAAACAAACGGCAGAGCTATGTTAACCAGGAGGAGCTCAGTTATAGGTGCCGGTTCCCCCATATAACCTTAACTCTGCCCTCTTGGAATGCCACTTTATTGTGCTTGCAGAGTTTTGCCAACCCACAGCCTTCAAATATCATCAGGTTGCCTTAAAAATCATGACATATTTAAAAATAATAATTTGGGGGGGGGGGTGTCTGCTTTTTCATCTTTTGAATTTTGAGCCTTGGGGTGGCGGGGCAAGGGAAGTCACTTTTTTGAAGCCTTCCTACATAACCCCCATATTTTGGTTTAAACAAATGGATGTGCTTATCACAGGACTCCAGGCGCTGGGGCTTTTAGAAAATCAAACACCAAATATCGTGAGATGCATGGAAAAAAAAAATCAGGGGAGTTGCCAACAGTGGGAATGAGGAATATTTGCCTAAGTCACAGGGAACTAATTGTAGGGAATCCTCTAATTAATGCATCGTTAGGCTCTTTAACTGTTCCCCCTGTGGAGGGAAAGGCCCTGGGTACCCCAGGAACATCAGTGGCCTCGTGCCTGAAGGTACCTCTCCCCTTGACAACCCTCCACTCCCCACCCATTGCACTTCATGTGACTCTGCTGTAGGGCAGCACAACAGGAAGAGTGTGATGCAATCATTCTAGGTTCTCTAATGACACTGAAGTGCCGGGCATTCAGCAGCTGCAGTTAAAGCCAGCGGGAGCTAGAGGGTCTCACACTTTTGTACATCATAGAATATCAGGGTTGGAAGGGACCTCAGGAGGTCGTCTAGTCCAACCCCCTGCTCAAAGCAGGACCAATCCCCAGACAGATTTTTGTCCCAGATCCCTAAATGGCCCCCTCAAGGATTGAACTCACAACCCTGGGTTTAGCAGGCCAATGCTCAAACCACTGAGCTATCCCTCCCCCCTCTATACACATGTATAGAGCCCTGGCGGATACAAAATTTGTTACCGCCCGCGATCCGCAAACACGGGCCACGGATCTGAAGCGGATCTCTGCCGATTTGCAGGGCTCTCCCCATTTATGCCTGGATTTAGGAGCCGAACTCGGGGGATTATTTTGCAAAACCTGCTCATGACTTAGGGCTTTTTCGTAGCAAACCATGGCTTTTTTTTATGAAACCCCTGACATTCCATGACTGAGCAAAACAGCTCCAGGAATATCAACAACGCTGGCTCTGAGAGAGGGTAGGACTCTTGTTAAACCAAATGATTTTAAATGAATGACTTGCTACGGAAGAGGTTGAGATATTTGCTGTTGCATAACAAAGGGGGGGTTGATCTAACGGAATGTGACCCTAAACTTCTTGCAATTCGTTCTACACACATGGGGCTTGTGCATTTTCCGCTGGGGCTTTGTCCAGACAAAGAGCCAGAGCTCGGCCCTAACAAGCAATCGGGAGAGCGGAGTCAGAGGTGAGGGAAGGCCTGGGAAGATCCTGAGGCAGTGAATGAAGGTGTGTCATTCACCTGCTCCTTCCCCTAGGCAGATCACAGAAAGATCTAGAAGTGGGTGCTGGGGGTTTCCCTGCGATGAATGGGCAGCGTGCAGAGTTAACAAGGGCTGCTTCCCATACACACCCCTATCACGCCGCACGCGCTCACACACACATCCCATCATGCCGGCACCAGATCTGATTTCATCTCATGCATTTACACAGCACGTCTCTGCAAGCAGATTAGAACTCCCAGTGTCCATAACTCCAGTTCACTCTGCAGTGAGGGCATGCCTGCCCCCCCCCCCCACGACCTTAAAACCCAAGGTCAACTCCCCCTGCCAGAGAAGGCGCACGCTTCAAATCTGCCCCACACCCCACCCCCAGTTCCCTAACCTGGGGCTTGCCAGGGGAGTCCCTGGAGCTAGCTGGATGCCAGGCACTGGCCTTCCTCTCTGTCTCCAGCTGCTAAACTGCATTCAAAGAAGCTTTACAAAATAACCCCCCGCCCCCCGTATATTCTTTCCATGCACTCTTCCCTCTCTCCCTTTTCTCCGGGTCTCTAGTCTCACCTGCTCAGCCAGCGGCTGGGGATTTGCAAATCAATCAATCAAAATAAAAAATACCCGACAAAAAAAGCCCCCAAATATTTTCTGTAAAATCGACATGGGCAGGACCATCGGTGCTGGATCTAGGGGGGCTGCTGCTGCACCCCCTGGCTTGAAGTGGTTTCCATCATATACAGAGTTTACAGTTTGGTTCAATGGCTCTCGGCCCCTCACTGTACAAATTGTTCCAGTGCCCCAGGGCAGGACAGGACCTGAAGAAAGGGGCATGCAGAGGTGTTGGGAACACATGGGCACTGCAGCTGCCCTCCACACACACACCCTAGCTCTATCTTCTCTAACCCCCAGACAACACGCATCGCCCTCCCCTTTTCTGCTTAGGACTCCAGCCCCACTGAACTGTATAGACGGGAGATGGGATCTTTTACCTGAAGTGCCATCCAAAAACCCAGATGGGCAGGCTAGAAGGAAGAGCCCCAGAAACACACCGACCCACCGCATGGCAAAGAGGAGAAAGGAATGGGAGAGATCAGCGGCAACTTCACCAGAAGCCAAGTCCAGCCCACTATCACCTGACTCGACGAAAGCGCAGTAATCTGGTTGTGTGAACGGTGCATGGGACGTTCCACCAGAGAGGGCTGGAGATTAATTTAAAAACAACTCTGGAATTGCTTTGCAATGGGATGTGAATTTTCTAAATCATGGTTGGCTTCCTGAGGATGTCAAGAATTTGGCTTTACTACAGGATGGTAAAGGATTCAGGCACTTAACCCACCCCTGCCCGCCCCCAAATTTTGTAACTTTGTTCGAGTAGATGCAGCAATTAGAAAAAGCGGCACATGGCTTCGCTAGCTCGATTTTGACCTCAGCCCTCTAGTTTTACCCCCCACACCCCAAACCTCTTGAAATTTCTCACAACTGAGTCATACTTTTCTGAGAAGTCTCAGGCAAATCAAAGCGATCAGGAGACAAACAGGAACAATGAACCCGGGCTCTATTAAAAGTTTTCTAACTTGTTTTTTTTAAAGCTGTCTAGCTCAAAACCAGTTTGAGCTGGGGAAAAAACTGCCAGAGGATTGGCACTTATAACACACACACACACACCCTTTGCAAGGGACGTTCACAGTTGAAAAGGAAGTTAGGCGGAAGAGGGAACGTGATACTGCCGAATGATCACAATTTCTATAAACGTTCTTTCTTTGGTTTATGGTCCAGGGATGTCTCTGGAGAAATGGCTTCAGAAGTCTAGAGTATCACGGATTTTAATGCACTACTTATTCAGCTGCCCCATGGTGGGCTTGGCGTAACGTACACAGCTATACATCAAAAACACCAGCTGTGCTGAGAGCCGGCAACCCCGTGTAAACAGCTGCCCTAGAGGTCTGGGGAGAATCAGGCCCCAGGCTTTCAGCTAAGACACTGCCGACACTGGGGATTTCAGCCATAGCTGCCCCAGTGCAAATGCCTAGTGTAGACAGGTAAAGCCTCAATAGACTGGGATGAGCTTCACCAGCGCAAACCCCAGGCCTGCCTGCATTAGAGCCCCATCCTTGGGGGTGGGGGGGAGAGAGAGAGGAGAGGGAGTCAGGCAGGGGTGGGGAGAGAGAGCAGGAAGGGAGAATCCAACCCTCCCCGGAGCAAGGCAAGACATGGAACTCCTCCTCCCCCCACACCTCCTCCCTGGCAAGCCCAGAGCAGCATCAGCTCCCCTGTCTCCGCTCAGCCTGCAGAAGCAGTGGCAGCAGCAAGGCTACCAGCTACAGAGCTGGGCCCCCCACCCCAAGCCCCTTGGGAATGGAAAAGGCAACAGTCATCAAGCACCTGCTTCTGGTAGGCACCTAGTGTCTGTTCATAGGATAGAACTGCTCTGCAGCACCTCCTGCTGGCCAAGCACCGCACTGCAGGCAGCACACCACCGCCTCAGTTTCCTTCCTTCAGAGTCCCCACTAACTCTACACACTCATGCTGGAGATGTGGCTTAACCCTCCAGCCAAGTCACAAACCAAGTTACCCTGGAAGGGGTTAACAAAAGCCAGCTAAACAAGTCCCAGCAAACAAAAAGGTTCTTCTGTCCCTCAGCCCTACCCTCCTGGCCCTGTTCCCAGCCCATTTCCGGGCTACCTCTGAGAGCCTTTCTGGCTACAGGAGAGAGACCCCAACCTGGTCCCCCTGGAGCACCATTCTCAGCCCCTGCTGGACCTTCTCTGTTCCCGTACAGAGCCCTGCACCCCAGGCTGGTCCCCCCCGGAGTGCCCAGCCTCCTGCAGACCCTAGCTCAGAGCCTTCCACAGACCAAGCCTGTCTGGCCACGCTCAGCCCTTTTATAAGGCCTAGGCGTCTATTACATTATCACCTGACCCTCTTAGTCCCACCCCCTCAGGCTGAGAAGCAGCTAATTAATTATGGCACAGATGGGGTGGTCCCATTTCCCTTTGAAGGGGCCAGTCAGCCTGTGACAGTCTACAGTGCGGCCAACCCCACCCGTTCCAAAATCATGAGCCAGATCCCCCCAAAATCACGAGATTGGCTTAAAAATCATGATATTTTTAATTTGGGGCTTTGAGCTGCCCCAATACACTCAGTTCATCGTCTGAGGCTTTTCTCCCCCACCACAAAGGCTTGAGGCCTGCTTTTCTTTTTAAATGAAAGCTGAGGTTCTCTAAAAAAATCACGTGACTCCAGGAGCTGGGGCTTGAGGGGAAAGCAACAGATATCATGAGACCATGATAGGTTGACCACGCTGTGTGTGTCACAGCCTCCCGCAGGCTGCTGTAATTTGAGCCAGGGGATCTCAGTTTAGCAGCCAGCAGCCCCGAGACCAAAGGAAGCTGAAACTGCATGAAGGGTCCGGTCTATTGTCCTTACTTGGAACTTTCTTCTAGAGGTGATTGAAAAACACATTTTTGCAAAAAGTTTAGAAATTTCAAAGTTGTTTCAAACCCTCCAAAATGGACTCATCTGTTCTCTTTCTTTGGGGGCAGGATGCAGTGGGTTTTTTTTTTAACATTTCCCCCCAAAACATTTACATCCAAGATTTTATTGAACTTTTCATCAAACATGTTATAGAAAAGACAGATAGGGGATATGTTTGGGCATGGCTGGATAAATAGATCTAGAAAGTGCCTATGGGGATGGATGGGTAAATAGCTCACACAGAGAGAGAACATGTGCTTTTCTCAGTTCCCCTTTGTGCCATGTGCTCGCACTGAGCTACAACTGTCACCCCAAACTGGGCACAATGTGGGGGTCTCCCCTCCCCAGCCTGACAGTGAGTCTCCCATAGAGCACAGACAGGGGTGGGCTGGGGGGCGTTATGGAAAAGCTGAATCATGCTCTCCATGCACAGGGAACAGATCTGGGGTTAGATTTTCAGAACAGAGCTCAGCTCCCATTTAAGCACCAGATTTTCAAAAGCAGTGGGAGCGTAAAATAAGCCCTCGTCTTCCTCTCTCCTCTCCTATAAATCCTGTGGGGTGTGGGCAGGCGACTGCTCCCCCCGACAGCTCCATCTACCCTAAGTGTTACCATTTGGATTGTTTCCTACAAATCAATCCCAACATTTGCCCATATTTCTTTCAAAAATGCCCTGGGAGCTACAGGCCAAGACTTTCCACTGGGACTGGTGATTTGGGGCCCCAGCTTTTGATGTGTGTCTCCAGCTGCTGGGCCCCCAGAATCACCAGTCACAGCTGCAAAATCAAGGCCCCATAGCTCTTTCCTGCTGTTGTGTGAAAACGAGCCCTGGGAAGGAATAAAAGCCATCGCTTACCTGCCTCAGCCAGGCCATGGGGAGCGTCTCCTGCATGTTATATCCCAAAGCAAGCAGCCTGGGTTGCCACATGTCTCAGCGCGCAGGAAACTGCTCACCCCAGCATGGTAAGGAAGCACACTCATCTCTGTATTACTAGCTGTGTATTTCTTCTGCATCATCCACCAATACAGCAGGCTCAGAGCAAACGGGCTCTTCCCATTGGCTGCCTGAGCTTTGAATCTCCCTCCAAACACATTTCCTGCAGCCTTCCCTTTCCTGGCTGGGTGCTTCTGCGGCTGGCAGGGTGAAATTCACCCCCATGCTTGGATCCTCCCCTGGTGTAAATCAGTGTCGCTCCGTTAGAGTCTGTCCCGAGAGCTTTTGTTCAGTCTTTGCTCTGGGGAGTGAATTACAGTGACAGTCTAGCCAGGGAGGTTTGACTATGATCCGAGATCCGCAGGGCCAAACGGAGCTAACCTCACATGTACGAGTCGATGCAGAAGCGGCTTTAGTGGCATGATGGGTCCTAGTGCTTTGGGGCAGGGACCATCCTTTTATTGAGTTTGTACAGCACCTAGCACAACAGGGGTCTGGGATATGCTTAGAGCACTCACCTAGGCTCTAGCAGAGCTGGGTTCAAATCGCCTCTCTGCCACACACAAAGCAGTGATTTGAATCCACATCTCCCAGATGGCAGCCCTAACTACAGGAGTTTTTTTCTCTCTCTCTTTGTCCCCCTACCCCAATGCCTAAATTAAAGGGCCCTGATATGCCGAGCTCCATTCAAAACAGTAGAATTGTTGTCCCAAACAAAGCATTTCCCGGGCCAGATCCTTGCTTCTGCCCTGGCTCCTTTGTGACGCTCCAGCAGCATAAAAAAGGGGCAGAGATCAGCCCTAAAATGGCTGGTGGGGATTCCCTGATGTAGAGGAATCACCAGGTGACAGGCGGCCAACCTAGCTAGCTGCGCACCACCCACTCCTCTCTGAGAGGCAGGAACATGGTTGGAGTTCATTGCACTCTGGTGATCCCTGGCCAGTGTCACGATCCACAGCGCCTGTTTTAGCTGGCGTAATTTAGAACAGCCCACAGGCTGCTCTGAGTTATGCCATGGCTGAACCGGTCCCCTGGACAGTCCCAGCAATGTGGAAGCTAAAAGCCTGCTTAGCTACCTTCCCTCCACTCCCGACTTCAACCCCAACCCTGCATCCTGGACCTAGAACAGCGAGGATCTAGCGTTTTCAGCCTCAGAGATAACCAAGATGCGCAACCACTTTAGTTCATTAACCCCTAACGCTCTCAACCCCAGTAGAACAACAGCCCCCGTTAACCAAGCGTAGCTGCCAGGGCAGCATTGTCGTTTTGTCCCATCTCTTTGATGGACACCCATGAGCTGGTTCTCAGAACCCGGCCGTTTCTGCTGTACCCCAGCACAGGCCTGTGACATCCTGTGGCGAGCCCTGGAGGCACTAACGCGAGACCACATCCTTGGTTCCTGAGAGAGAGAGTGACCATTACATCAGGTGCATTTCAGACAAACCCAGCCCTGCGCCGTGTGCTTGGTAAACGCCCGGCGCTTTCCTTGCCACACCGGGACACCAGCTGGGACGAGGAGAAATTTCTTTGCCTTTCCAAAGCTCAGGCAGCGGCTACAGTTTGGGGTGTGACTAATTCTCACGTGACACGGGGACCTGGGGCCCAGGGAAATGATCGCCGGCGCCATGTTCCTGTTCTCTGCCTTCATGGGTGAGTACGGACTGTCTCGAGACCTGGCCGGACGGGCTCCATCCATGCTTGTGTCAAAGGCTGTAGTGAGGTTACGGTAAATGAGAAGGGAGGAGGAGGAATGACTTGTAGCAAAGAGGGGGTGGTCTGTTACACAAGAGAACAGCGATTTCTGTGCTACAACTGAGATTGAACCTCTGTCATGGGTTATTCCGACCCAGAAGGGCCCAGTACGGACATCTAGTCTGACCTGCTCTATAACCCAGGCCAGATGAGCTCACCCAGGGATTCCTGCATCCAGCCCATAGCTTGTGGTTGAGCTAGAGCGGATCTTTTAGAAAGACCAATCTGACCTAGCCTCGACATAAAGACTTCAAGTGATTCATAGGTTCATAGATTCTAGGACTGGAAGGGACCTCGAGAGGTCATCGAGTCCAGTCCCCTGCCCGCATGGCAGGACCAAATACTGTCTAGACCATCCCTGATAGACATTTATCTAACCTACTCTTAAATATCTCCAGAGATGAAGAGTCCATCTCTCAGGAGTGGTTAATGCTCCTCACTATTCAACACTGATCTAGTTAAAACAGTACAACCCGTCTGGTGTGGACGCATTTATAGCGGTATAAGTGTGTTTATAGCGGTATAAGTGTGTTTATACTGATAGAGCTTTGTCCCATACGGGAGGGGAATGAGCTGTACTGGTATAAGGTGCCTTTATACTGGTATAACTGCAGCCACACTAGGGGCAGTACTGGTATAACTTTATCAATAAAAAGCACATCTGTAACCAACGTAATTATATTGGCCCCAAATCTATGTGCTGACCAGGTCTAACTTTATCGGTGACCCTACCTACTGGTAGATTACTTTACTTGTCATTAGAGCCGGTCAGAAAATAGAAATAAATGTGGCTTGACAAATTTGGTAAGGGTTTCGCTTCTTTTGAAATTGTTTGCAGAAATTTTTATTTTTTCAACCAAAAAAATGGAAATGAAACCGATATTCTTGGCTGGTTTCGTTTTGAACGTTTAATAAGCGTTGCTTCATTTTGGTGTTTGGAAAAGGAAATAATTTTTTGTAAGAGGTTGGTTGGTTCCTCCCCCGTCTCCATTCTTCTGGTGGGACAAGTTTCACAAACAAAGAGAGAGAATGTCTGCAGTGGGAGGTGGGGGAGGGGGGGTGGATATAACTATATGTCCTTTTAAAAACAGTTTTGTCCTTCTTTTCCAATGGCAAAAAGCTAAGAAAGGGAGAAGAACTGACATCAAAATGGAGAGAAAAACCCCTTTTTATTTCAGTTGTTCTCCCTTCCAAGTGGAAGTTTGCTCCTGCACATTGGTAGGGAGCAGTGGCCGGGCTGTACCCACTCTGGAGAGAAATCCATTCCTTAGGGGTCTAGGGATTGTTGAGCTGGGACCTTTGCCAGCATTTTAAATCCACTTTATAGAATTTGTGATTCTTTCTCTGTTCTACAGGTACCTCCTCCACTCTCTTTATAGCCACTCCGGAGAATCCAGTTCACGCCATCACCAACCAGACAGCCGTCCTGCCCGTCTCCCTGCGATTCTCTACCCCGCCGGGGGAATTCTTCCACCTCAAATGGGATTTCCTCTCAGGCGACCGCCCCGTCTTAGCCTACGTGATGAGCAAGTGCGAAGGCAGCGCCCACGAGTGGTGGCAGCGCTCCTGCCAGCGCAGCGTGAAGGTGGCGAAGGAATATCAGCAGCAAGCAAATGTCTCTCTGCAGAGCGGTTCCCTGGTGATCCAGCGTGTGCAGCCCACGGACGCTGGGACGTACCGGATAATAGTGCGAGGCCTGGATGTGTTTGTCATGGCAGAGGTGAACCTGACAGTGACTGAAGGTAACAGACACAGAGAGGAGGATGGGCAGCAGGGGAACCCCCCCTTAGTGAAGGCTAGCCCCCAGCCCCGCCTCTTCCCCCCAAGGCCCCACCCCCTACAGCCAGAGGAGCCCCAGCCCTCCTGCCCCGAGCCGCCAGCCAGCCCGCCCCAGCCGGCCCGAGCCCCAGCCGGCTTCAGGGGAGAGGGGAGCAAGGGCGGGGCCTCGGGGTGGAGCGTAGGCGGGGTTACAGCCTGGCCTCCCCTAGCCTAGGATACCTGCCGCCCCTGGAGAGGAGTCTCCATGTGGTGTGAGCACATCTAGATGGGGGGGCTGGGTGTGGGAATGGGATGGGGGAAAGGCCCAGATGGAAGAGATCAGCCGAAGGAGGGAAGAATGGTTTGTTCCAGGGACTTCTCCTGACCCAGAGAGTCCACCCCCTTTGCACTTTCCATGGAATCGAGGACACGCAAACCGCGGTCAGGAGCCGCGGAGCCTGGATTTCAAAGATTCCAATTCGGAATCCTAGACACAGCTCCCGGCGCTCGCTCTGTCTAGCCTGTAGGTATTGCAGGGAATACGTCAGATTCCTAGATTCCAAGGCCAGCAGGGACCATCGTGATCATCCAGTCTGACCTCCCATCTAACCCAGGCCAGAGAACATCCCTGAATTAATTACGGCTTCAAGCCCACTAGCTGTGGTGGAGCGAGAGCAGATCTTTTAGCAAAACATCCAATCGTCATTCAGAAAGGTCCAGTGATGGAGAATCCACCATGACCCTTGGTCAATTGTTCCAATAGTTAATTACCTTCAGTATTATAAACGTTCACCTTGTTTGCCAGAAGCTGGAAATGGGCAATGGGATGGATCACTTGATGATCACCTGTTCTGTTCATTCCCTCTGAAGCACCTGGCATTGGCCACTATCAGCAGATAAGATACTGGACTAGATGGACCTTTGGTGTGACCCAGTATGGCCAGTTTTATGTTCTTATTTCTAGTCTGCATTTGTCTAGCTTCACTTTCCAGCCATTGGATCTTGTTGTACCTTTAAGGTCTGCTAGATTGAAGAGCCATCTGTTGTCAGATTTTAGTTCCCAATGTAGTTACTCATCATAGAAAATGATCAAATCACCCTTAACCTTCTTCTCAATAAACTAAAGAGTCTGAGCACCTTGAGTCTCTCACTACAAGACGTTTTCTAATCCTTGAATCATTTCATTTCCCGGGCGCTACATGAGCTGTGGAAGTATGCGGAGACCGGGCTGGGTTTAGCTGGCTCAACACTACAGCTGGTCAAAAAATAAAAACCACAACGAATTTCGAAATGTCAGAGTTGTTTTTATTTTGAAGTGTTTGAAACTGACCATTTTTAAAAGTCATCATTTTTTCAGTTTATTTAGTTTTATTTTTTTCTTCCAAACATCAACCTGGCGAGAGACATTTTTCACTTCCCCAAAACACAGTTTGTTTGTTTAATGAGAGAGAAAGTGGAGAATCTGGAGCACAGGAAGGCAGCAGCGGAAGGGTGAGCGTTTGCTGTCCCACCACATCCCCTCTAGCTTGAGCCCTGGTGTATTACGATACAAGCCCTGATCTGAAACCCAGTGAAAGTCTTTCCACTGATATTAAAGCGTGTGAGGTGCCCACAGCAATGGGGACCATGTGAGTATGACGGAGACAGCCAGATGTCAGTGGGATTTGGATCAGGCCTACAGAGAAGTCGGTTTCTCAGCTGTCCCTCTGTCTCTCTCAGCAGCTGCACCAACAAACTTGGGAAGAGTAAACGGAGCCAGATTCAGCCTGGTGCCCAACGCCGTCCGCCTTGGCTTAGCCGGCCTGGTTCTCTGTCTCTTGGGGCTGATTGTGGGAGAGGTGAGTGAGCCCCGCTGCTGTGGCTGCCTCTGGAGGGCCTGGGGAAAGGATTGGGTCTCATACATGAGCCACGCCAGCTCTGTGTATTGCTCGTTAGCGGGTATGGACCAGATCCTCCAGTAGAGTAAACTGGTGTTGGGTTAAATCCGGCTTTGCAAGGCCTGGAATGCAAATAGTCAGTGAAACTCCATTTCTGCTCAAACTCTGCAACCTGATCAGTGCATCCTGGGTCTCGGCTTTCTCCATCACTGCTGTTTGGTGATTGCCGATAGATCCTGAGGGGAGATGCACTTTGGAAATTAGACAGGAGGGTGCGTGTGTGAGGGAAGAGAGAGCTAGATATGAGGGGTGGGGGCTCTGCCCTGGCTGTGACGGGGAGGGACAGTGTTAATTTTTTAAAAACAATTTTTTTTCACAATTTCCTACAACAAAGAAGAGTCATTTTTCGCCCAGCTCCCCCCATGACTCCCTCGGCTGCCGTGGGACTAGGCTGATCTGCCCGTGCAGCACACGCAGGGGAGTCAAATGTACCTAATCGCTTTCTCCTCCCCTCCCAGGCAGTTTACAAGCCAGCCGGCTGCTCCCCGCACCACCTGCAGGGAAGCCAAGAGCCAAGAGACGAGCTGGAGACTCTGGACTGAGCCTCCACACGCCTGGATCTGCAGCGCTGAAAAGCCCCCAGCCGTCTAGTCTTGTACCCCGTGGCCAACACAGGATGCTTCTGAAGAAAGCAAAACACCCCCACCCTGCCACACCTGGGCGCTGGTATGTGGCAGGGGCTGCACTACAGCGCGGTGTTTGATCACCCGCACGGCCCTAGCACAGCCTGGCAGAACGACCACTGGGCCCCATTAGAGTTTTCTTTCAGCAGCAATGTGGCCTAGTGGTTAGAGCACTAGACTGGCCCTGCCCTGAGGCGATCTAGGTTCCGTTCTGCCACCAGCCTGCTGGTGACCGTAGCCAAGTCCTGTCCCCGCCCAGTGCCTCAGTTTCCTCATTTGTTACAATGATGCCGACTTGCTTTGTGAAGTGCTTTGAGATGTGCTGATGAAGAGAACCAGATTAATTATTATTATTATTTTAGCTCTTTCCCACTAGGTCAGATACGACCCCAGCTCTGGAGGGGCTCCCCCCTTTTGACAGAAGAACTCCGGACCAGGTGTACAAGGGCCCAGCACTCACCATTGGGGCCAGAGTTTTCAGTTCCCAATTAGGCACTTACATAAGTGGGCCAAAGGTCTCAGTGCCCATCATGCACCCAACGCGCTGAGCCCTTTAGACGCTCTCGCCCCGATGGTGGGAGCCGAGCCCTTCTGACAATTCCAGCCCTCTACAGGTGACAGCTGCTTAAATGGGTCAGGTTTTACCTACTGGTGAAAGAGAACTCTTTACCTCTGCCCTCTGCACAAATATTGTCAACGGTCCTAAAGATCCAGCTTAGGGTTGCCAATTTTGTATGGATGTGTTCCTAGAGATTTCATCACTTGACGTAATCTTTAATTAAAGATTGCTCTTTAATTTCCTGGAGACTCCAGGAGAATCCTGCAGGGTTGGCAACCCTAATCCACCTGCATCTGACTCCTGCAGCAGTGAGTTCCACTGGTTGTCTATACATTGCCCAAAGTAGTTCCTTGTGTAGGTTCCAAATTAATGGCCCATTCTTTTCATCTGCTTATCGGCACTGGAGACAAGAGTCTTTCATTGCTGTAATCCAGTGGTTCTCTCAACCTTTCCAGACCACTGTACCCCTTTCAGGAGGCTGACTTGTACCTCCAAGTTTAATCTCACTTAAAAACAACTTGCTTACAAAATCAGACATAAAAATACAAGTGTCACAGCCACACTATTACTGAAAAAATGCTGACTTTCTCATTTACCATCTAATTATAAAATAAATCAACTGGAATTTAAATGCCATACTTACATGTCAATGTACAGTATATATAGAGCTGTATAAACAAGTCATTGTCAGTATGAAATTTTAGTTGTACTGACTTCGCTAGTGCTTTTTATGTAGCTTGTTGTAATATCTAGATGAGTGGATGTACCCCCTGGAAGAGCTCTGCGTACCCCAGGGGGACGCGTACTCCTGGTTGAGAACCACTGCTGTAATCATACCAATAGAGATTCTACCATCTGCCCCACCACTAAGGGGCAGTGTCTCTCCATTCTGTACACCTTCACCGGCACCCAACATAAAAACGACAGACCTGATTCTCCATAGCCCGGCGGCTGGTGCAGTCATTGCCACCGAGGTGCCTTTAAGAGCAAGTGAAACTGAGCCAATTCCTTTTTGTCCTACAGGGACCGGGACATGGAGAACAATTGATCACTGTCCTCTTTATAGCAGCCCTTCACATCTTTGAAAATCGATCATGCCCCTTTCCTGGACCTACCCTCCTTTTCTCCGGGCACTAAGCCCTGGTCTATGCTAGAAAATTAGGTCAATTGCACTAGTTGGTCACACTAGTGTGTGAAAAATGCACACACCTGAGTGGCGTAGCTAAGCCAACCCAAGTCCCCGTGTGAACAGCTACCGCTTCTCAGGCAGGTGGACAGGCAGCATCTACACTGAAGTGGCTACAGCAGTGGCGCCTTTTAAGTGCAGACTGGCCCTACAGTCAAAATGCATATGCAAAGGCAAGCAGTCAATGCTGTGCTGCATTAGGAGGTCAGGCACATACCAATCTTGTAGTGAAGCTTTTAGTTGGTTTACACCAGTCTAAGTTAGGGAGGGAGAGAACAAACCAAGGAGCAAACCCAAACTGAAACACAGCTTCACACTCACAGGCCAGAAGCTATTTCTAACTGCAGTTAAAGAAGGCAACTTTGGAGAAGCCACAGCCTGCTGGGAACAATGAAAAAGGCCCCATTTAACTGCTTCCGTGGCGGCAGCATCCATCTCACCAAGAAGGAAGTTTGCTAACTCATTTCTTCAATGAAGCAGCCTCTGACTGCACAGTGGCTTGACAGTGGATCCCAGGGGTGGGTGTGTGTGCGCGTGTTTTCCAAACTCCCCTTCTGTCCCTGATCAGTTCTGGGAAACTGGAGGGCGGGGTCCCCCATGTCTTCAGCAAATACTCCCCCCCCCCCACAAACCTCACCGCCCCATTGCTCCTGCAAACACCAGCGACAGGGATCCCCACGAATCTGTGCTCCAGCTGCCCCCCTTTTCCTTCAGCAGAGCTCCCTGCAGCACCCCATCCCTGGGGGATCCCAGTGCAGGGGTCCCCCCCACAGACTCTGCAGAGACTGCGAGCTGGCTGCTCTGCTCCCCACCCCTCAAAGAAGGGAAGTTTCCACCCCGGAGAGGGAGCCCCCTCATGGCCCCCTTTCCCAATTCCTGCCTGGGGGAGGGGGCACTAGCAATCTGTCTCACTCTGGTTCTGCAGCTTGGCCCCCGATGGCGTTTTCCCCAGGAACTGAAATCAGAGCAGGTGTTCAAATGTACAGGGGGAGGGGGTCTGGAAAATGACAGAATGGGCAGCACAGCATGTAACTAGTGACCACTAAAGGGGGATGTGGGACTTCGGGAGGGGGGGCGGGGTACCCTGGGAAGCTGGGTCTAATAAAGCCCAGCACAGACAGCGCTTGACACCCAATCGACAGGATGAGGTGAGAGTGGGGTGATGGTGCACGTGGGCTGGTACAGTACGTGCACCCGGCTGCATTGGACAATCTCAACTCCTTATAGGGACTCTTCAGATCAGGTCCCTTTGCTCCTCCCCCACCCCCATCCCCGCCCCACCCAAGGGAGGAGGGAATCTCAAAGTCTTCCAGAAAGAAAGAGAAAGAAAGATGCCCCAGGGGAGAGAGTGCAGGAATGAGGGGTCTCTGTCCAGCAGTGCTGGGAACTCTGGGTGAAGTCTGTGGATCGCGTCAGCTATGCAAGGAGTAGGTGACTTCTGGGTATTCTTCTGGCTCTGTCAATCCTCTTGATAGAGATCCTGCATTTGCTCCAATCCCTCAGACAAAGACAAACACCTACAGGATCTCTCTCAAGTGTTCTTAAAACTACAGGACCCACCTGGTGAAGTGAAGAAACAGACTGACAGAGCCAGAAGGGTACCAAGAAGTCACCTACTACAGGACAGGCCCAACAAAGAAAGTAACAGAACGCCACGAGCCGTCACCTACAGCCCCCAACTAAAACCTCTCCAGGAAAAGTTTTGTTCCCTTCCCCTCTCCGTTCCAAGCCACCAGGAACAGAGTCTGTCCCAGTCTCAGATAAGCCTGAAAGTCTTCCCACATTGTTCCATGCCTCCCTTTTCGTCTTTCAAAAGCACTTCTCTCCCGCCTTTAGTGCGGACTGACCTATGGGTTTCTCAGCAAAGGCTCCCCCAGCACATCTGGAAGGATCGGCCCAGTGGGGACCAAAAAACCTTTGTACCAGGAAATGACTGTACTGAGAGCACCTCATAACTACCTGCCCTAGGCCCAGCCACAATGCTGCCCCCTTGTAGGGGGGCGAGAGAGTTTGCTGGGGTGTCCCATCGCAGCTGGAGCCTGACAGCTAACAACGGGGTGTGTTGCACATTGTTGTCATGAGCCATAAAATCAGGGTCTCTGTTGAGTCAATGTTTTTTGGTGTCTAGCAGAGTTATGAATTCAAGTTCCCAGTCTCACCTTCGGAAGGTGCTTGTGCAGGTTCCCTAAGAGGACAAGTATTGAAATATCCGTGAAAAATCAGCTATTCGCCCAGCGCTACTCACATGGAAAGTCCCTCCAGGGAGATGATTTAAACTGTCTTTTACTTGCAAGTGTCTGACATTTTCAAAGCTATTAATCTGTTCGTTGATACCACAAGCATTTGCCACAATTTACAATGCATGTGCTTCCCTCGCCGCAATGAAACTCAATCTTCATGCTGTGCTTTCAGAGGAGCGCTGCAGTTATTAAAATCTGCTTGGATAGGAGACATCCGTTTCTGTGCCTCAGTCACCGCTCTCTCTAACTGGTGGGAAGGCGGCCCTGGCAGAGCAGGCCCCACACCTCCATCTGCGGCTTGGCCTGGCTCCCGTTGACTGCTCCCCAGTGACTGCCCTTGGCTCACTGTACTCATGGCCTCCCGCCTTGGCTGCGGTGCTGCCCTCTGGCCCGGGCCACTGCACCAGAGACTCCAGCCCCCCAGGAGATGCAGCCCAGCCTGGCTCCCAGCAGGGGCTCAGGAGCTGCCTCCCCCCGCCCGGCTTTGCTCTAGGAAGCCTCCACTATATGGCAAAGCTCAGGCCTGCCCAGAGACCCCAACTGCAACCCCCAGGAGCCCCCTCCCCCAGGCACCAGCTCCCTAACTGGGGCTCCTAGGAAAGCCAAGACGCAGTCGCTGCCCCTCTCCACCAGACCTGGGCACAGACCCCCCCCGGCCTGGAGCCATCTCCCCTCTGCTCATTGTTGGTCGCATTGCTGACACCAGGCAGTATCTGCCGCTCTGCACTGGCGGCCTGGCCACGCTGCTGCAGCCACGGCCCACCCCACAGGTG
The DNA here is from genome assembly GCF_002925995.2 of Terrapene triunguis. NCBI lineage: Eukaryota > Metazoa > Chordata > Testudines > Emydidae > Terrapene > Terrapene triunguis. Next base: position 23,886 of record NW_020695484.1, read on the forward strand.
GCAGACGAGGCGTAAAGCTGATCTGAGGCTCTGGGCCCATAAGCAAGGCCCTGAGTACCCAGGCCGGCCGGAAGCCGTTCTGCAGCCGCTTTAGACACTTCCAGGCAGAGGAAATGCGGAGCCTGCTGAGGGCCACGGCACGCTAGTGATTTCCAGAGGCAGCGACCGATGGTGTCCCCATGCCAGCTGGTCTCGCAGCACAGCAGGATGGTGACCTGAGCCAGCCTAGCCCCGTCCCACCTGGCGGCCAGAGAACCTGGGAGGGAGGAGGTCCAATGCGTTGGGACTGCAATGAACAGACCCCTCCAGCTGCGGTGCCAAGAGGCTGGGACGTGAGACAGTTAAGGGCATTGCAAAGGATCATGCCCCCTGAGAGGAGGGAGGCAGCTGGCTCCTCTCAGAGCGACTAGCACAGAGCAGGGAGGCGGCACTGCCCACGGTCACACACATTGTGGCGGCAACAAAAGCCCCCAAAGAGACATTTCTCCGAAGTGGAGCCAGGATGAAGCCATAGCAACCCCGGGTGCCTGTGCCCAGCTGGCATTCCCCTCAGGGGCGCTTGGTGTGGTCAGGCCATGGGGCCCAGTGCCTGCCCACTGCAGACACCCCACAGCGCCCTGGGAATGTCACGGGTTTATTTTCATTTTGTAACCAAACATTTTAGAAAATTCATTTGAAGCTGCTCCCCCAACCCACATCCCTCCCCGCAGCCCCTCCCCTGTTTCCCACAAGCCTGCATTGAGTGCTGGCATCCCCCTGCTTCTGTGCCCCCGCCCCGCGCACAGCTAAGCAGCTGCAGGGTGGGTTTTGGCTTGGCTGGGCCACACGGCAGGGTCCAGGGTGTTGGGGCAGCAGCCCGGGCAGCACCAGCCAGCAAAAGGGGAGAAAAAGGGGGTCAGGCACTGCCTGGGCACAGCCCCCATTCCCTGAGCCCCACCCCTGAGCAGGGCCCCACCCTCCAGGAAGCTCTGCCCCCATGTTTGCTACCTGGGGCTGGAGGAACCATGACTGCTGGCAGCAGCTTCACTCACACTCGGTACCGGGACGGGTCCAGCCACCCCCATTTCTGGGCAGTGGGCGGGGAGTGGCCATGCAAGAGTGCAGACTGTGGTCAAGGCCAGGCCAGGCCCATCCCAGCATGGGGGGTGTGGGAGGCACCGGATGCCGGTGACTGTCCTGGGGGAGGGGATGTCACTCAGCAGCATGCACCCGCTGGTGCAGCAGGAGGTTGGAGCTGCGGGTGTAGCCACGCCCGCACTGCCCGCAGCGGAAGGGGCGTTCCCCAGCATGGGAGCGCTGGTGGCGAAGCAGGGCCGAGTGGTGGCGGAAGCGGTGCCCGCAGCGGGGGCACTCGTGAGGTTTCTCGCCCGTGTGCCGCCGGCGGTGCTCCACCAGGCTGGCCAGCTGGGCAAAGCGCCGCCCGCACTCAGCACAGGTGTGGGGCCGGGCGTCCGTGTGGCCCCGCTGGTGCCGCAAGAGGTTGGCCCGGTCGGCGAAGGCCTGGCCGCAGTCAGGGCAGGTGTGGGGGCGCTGGCCGGCATGGGCGCTGCGCTGGTGCTGCCGCAGGTAGGAGCTCTGTGTGTAGCTGCGCCCGCACTCCTCACAGCGGTGGGGGCGCTCGCCCGTGTGCACCAGCTGGTGCCGCAGCAACGTGGCGCTCAGGGCAAAGGCTTTGCCGCAGACCGGGCAGGGGAAGGGGCGTTCGCCCGTGTGCGCCAGCCGGTGCCGGAGCAGGTGGGCGCGGTGGTGGAAGCGGCGGGGGCAGTCTGGGCAGGCGTGGGGCTGTTCGACACGGTGCGTCCGCAAGTGCCGTGCCAGCGTGCAGCGCAGCCCGAAGCTCTTGCCGCAGTGAGCGCAGGCGTGGGGGCGCGGGCTGGCGTGGGCACCCTGCTGGTGCTGCGCCAGGTGGGCGCTCTGCCGGAAACTCTGCCCGCACTCCCCGCAGCGGTAGGGACGCTCGCCGGTGTGCACTCGCTGATGCACCAGCAGCGCCGAGCTGCCGGCAAAGGCCTTGCCGCACGCCAGGCAGGGGAAGGGGCGCTCGCCCGTGTGTGCCCGTTGGTGCGCGGCCAGCGCCGCGCCGTCGCAAAAGCCTTTGCTGCAGGTGGTGCAGACGTAGGGCCTCTCGCTCGCATGTAGCAGCTGGTGCCTGGTCAGCGTGGCGCTCTGCCGGAAGCTCTTCCCACACTCGCCACATTTAAAGGGCCGCCTGACGGTGGGGTCTCTGTGCCGCGCCGGCTCTGCATCAGCGCTACCTCCCGGCATGGCCTCCTCCACCCTGGCCCTGCCCCCGGGCACCGCCTCCTCTGCCCCTGCAGCAGGGTCTTTGTGCCACGCTCCCCCCACCGGCTCCACATCAGTGCTGGTGCCATCCCTTCCCGGTGCAGCATCCTCTGCCCCAGCCACGCTCGCCAGCCTCTCACCTGCAGGAACAAATGGGCAGTCAGGCCGGAGCTGTCCCCACAGGAGGACAGGGCCCCAACTACGGCACCGCCCACGTGGCCCCGCCCCTTCCTGGAGCCGGTTTCTGAGCAGGGATTGAAGGGGACGGTCACACCTCTTGCAGCTTTTTCAGGCTGCTGCCGATTCAGGCAGGCATCAGCACCAGCCAGCACACGTTCACAGGCTTTTCTTTGCCTCTGTGTGGGCTGGAAATATTATTTGCTTTTTCAGTGAGAGCCAAGACCTGGCTCTCATATGGTTCTGGGGGCCCTGGCGCAGGTGGTGGGATGGGTGCCAGGTGCACACAGATCAGGGAGAGGGTGGTGACAACCTCGGAGAGGAGCTGGGCCAGGAGGGCTTGCAGGGGTGGCTGTGGGGGGTCCCAGCTACCCCCACCCCTCTCAGCTGGGCTTATTAATCCCTCACCTGTTTGGGGGCCCGGCCAGCTCTCGTCATCCTCGTCTTTGCTGAGATCTGGGACTTGCAGCTCTTCCCCTCGCTCCATCCAGTATCGGGATTGGGGCCCTGCTGGGAGAGAACAGAGCAGGTGGGATCCAAGTAAATACCCACCCGGCTCGGCATTCATCTGCCACTCGGGGCTGGCATGGACGAGACAGCCAGGAAACGCCTGTGGAAACACAGGAGGGTTAATTCAGACACAAACAATCAGAGTGGAGGGGAGACGACCCCAGGGCTCCCCGAGCCATAGTGCCAGCGTGGCTCCACAGCCGCTCACTAACATGGGGTAGAAAAGCCCCTTGAACCAAACTGGCTCCGTGCAGCGCCAGGACTGAGCCTCTGAACGGGACGGGTGGGAAACAGCTGGCCTGGCTAAGGCCACCCTGTGTGGTGAACACAAACTCTGGGCAAAGGAGCAAGTCAAGGAAGTGCCAGTTACCTCAGCCCATGTCCCGTGAGCCAACAGCCCCACCGGGGACTCCACTGCATGGGGCAGAGCCAGCGATCCCCTCAGTCACAAGGGGGTGGCAGAGACTCCTGCACTTTCCAGAGCAGACTGTGTACTCAGGCCCTGCAGGCCCCAGAGCACACGGCCTGGCCCCCAGGGTTCTACAGGGAACAGCTCTGTGGTCTTCTGAGCCGCAGCGCTCTGAGCGTGCTCCTGCTAGAAACATTTGACAGCATCACCCCACTGGACTCGACCTAGGGAGGACACGCCTCACGCTAATGAGGAAACCCCCCCTCACTCCACAGCACTCCCAGGGACCCCTGCACTGCCACCCCCGCCGCTGGGACAGCGCCCCAACTCCTTGGCCCAAGGAGCGTCTTCGTTCTGTGCTTGTGCAGGGCCCGGCAACATAAGGCCTGATCTCCAAACGGCTCTGAGTGCTACCGCAAAGCAGCCCCTCTCCCGACTCCCCCTCATCACGGAACCATAGGACTGGAAGGGACCTCGAGAGGTCATTGAGTCTAGTCCCTTGCACTTGCGGCAGGACTAAGCATTACCCCTGACAGGTGTTTCTCTAACCTGCTCCTAGAAATCTCCAGTGATGGAGATTCCACAGCCTCCCTAGGCAATTTATTCCAGTGTCTAACCACCCTGACAAGAAGTTTTTCGTAGCGTCCAACCTCAACTGCCCTTGCTGCAATTTAAGCCCATTGCTGCTTTATCCTCAGAGGTTAAGGAGAACAATTTACCTCCCTCCTCCTGGTAACAACCTTTTATGTACTCGAAAACTGTTAGCATGTCCCCTCTCAGTCTTTTCTTCTCCAGACTAAACAAACCCACTCCTTTCAATCTTCCCTCATAAGTCATGTTTTTTAGACCTTTAATCATTTTAGTTGCTCTTCTCTGGATTTTCTCCAATTTGTCCACATCGCTCCTGAAAGGTGGCGCTCAGAACTGAACACAGTATCCAGTTGAGGGCATATCAATGTGGAGTAAAGCGGCAGAATTACTTCTTGAGACTTGCTGACAACACTCCGGCTAATACATCCCGGAATGATGTTCCTTTTTTTTGCAACAGTGTTACACTGTTGACTCATATTTAGCTTGTGATCCACTCTGACCCCCAGACCTCTTTCCGCAGTACTCCTTCCTAGGCCGTCATTTCCCAGTTTGTGTGTGCGCAACTGATTGGTCCTTCCTACGTGGAGTACTTTGCATTTGTCCGTATTGAATTTCATCCTGTTTACTTCAGACTATTTTTCCAGTTTGTCCAGATCATTCTGAATTTTAACCCTATCCTCCAAAGCACTTGCAACCCCTCCCAGCTTGGCATCGTCCACAAACTTTATAAGTATGTGTGCTCTCTATGCCATTATCTGAATCATTGAAGATATTGAACAGAACTGAACAGAACCCTAACCCAGAACTGATCCCTGTGAGACCCCACTCGTTATGCCCTTCCAGCATGACTGTGAACCACTGATAACTACTCTCTGGGAATGGTTTTCCAACCAGTTCTGCACCCAACTTATAGTAGCTCAGGGTGGATAAAATTCAAAAAAAAAATTTCAATAAAAAAAAATCAGTTTTTATTTAAATCAGATTTTTTTGATAAAATGCTTTTTGAGGCAATATCCTATCTAATGATAGTTTTAATTAAGATACATTATAGCTCAAAGATCTCTCATCATGGAATAGGGATTATAAATTATAGTTCTGTAGTATGAGACAATATATTCATGTAATATTTAAGAAAAGTTTTGTAAATGAGTTCCAATAGTTCATGGATTAGGGACACAATCTTATGGGGTTCCAGGGGCTTCTATATAAATTATTTAGGTTAATCTTGCTATCTACCCAATGGGACTCAGTGCTCAGTCTAGAAGATACCATCAGAGATGCTTAGTTTTGCAGTTCTCAAAATGTGGATTTGTGTCTCCAGAGATAACATGCTTGTTAACAGCAAAAATGTTTTTAAATAAATAAATAATATATAGTGGTGAGAAATAACAGAACTCAACCCTATTGTCCCTCTGCAAATTTGTGTACACAGAGTCAATCCCTTACCTCTCTGTAAAAGTGCAAAGTTTCAAAAAGTTCAATGAATAGAAGATTGTTGGGGGCGGAATAGATCTGGACAAGGAGAAGAAGTCTGGAGATAAATGTGAGAAGGGAGGGACAGGCAGTAGAAACAAAAGTGAAACTGTTTGAGCAGCATATTCCAGAAGTCTTGAGGTCTTTCTGAGTGTAGCCTTCATTGATTTGAGATCTACCATACCAGATCTACCATACCATTCTCTCACTAGAAGGGAAAACTTACAATGGCAGCAGGTCGTAAAAGAGACCCAGTTTGGGAATATTTTAATGAAGTTCCTCTACCTGTGGGTAGGACAGACATGCGTGCAAAATGCAAACAGTGCAATAAAGAAATGCAAGGCCTGGTTGACCGAATGAAACATCATGAGACGTGTTCCTTCTCAGGAGGAAGCTGCGTTGAAGATGATGAAAAGAACGTGTCTAAACATGCAGGATCTTCACGTTGGTAAACTTTTTTATTTCATACTTCTTTCTTAAGAACTGCCTGTCTTCCTTCTGGACTATTCTTGAATTCTCATGTTTGAGCAAAAAATATAGTTTTTACTCTATGGTACTATCATTTTAGATGTAGTTGTGAGAAAAAATGAATAGCTGAAATAGGCAGATCTTCCTTCACCTTTAAAGTAGTACCAAGTGTCAGTGAATGCAATGAGTAATACTAAATGAGCAGTATGGTAATAATAATTAAATAACTGCATTGACTTATTTTGTTTAGGAGAATCCATCCTCAACATACAGGATTCTGAAGACTATCCACCTTCAAGATCACCATCATTTTCTATAGTTTCAGAGTTATCTGCCAATGACAGTGTTTCAGTCACATCATGTATGTCACAGAGCAACAGTATATCACCTGTAGCAAAAAGAAAAAAAAAAATCTCCATCATCCAGAAACAACCATTGATAAATTTGTGATAAGAACCAGCAGATTACAACAAGAGGTAATTCATGAAAAAATTGCCCGGTTTGTTTATGCAACAGACTCCCCTTTCCGTATGATTGAGAACCCACACTTCATTAACATGGCTCAGTCATTAAGACCAGGATACAGTCCACCCAACAGAGCAGATGACGCAGGCAAATTGCTGGATAAAATGTATGAAAGAGAAATTGAGCAGTGTGCAAAAGGTCTAGAGGGTGAAATTGTTAACCTGAGTCTTGATGGGTGGAGCAATGTCCACAATGATCCTGTTGTATGAGCTTGTGTGACAACAGAAGACGGGAATGTCTTCCTTATAGAAACAATTGATACATCAGGAAATGCACACACAGCAGAATACTTACAAGAAGTAGCAGTAAAAGCTATAACAAACTGTGAAAAAAAATTCAAATGTCTAGTACGCAGCTTGGTCACAGACAATGCTGCTAATGTATCCAAGATGAGAAGAAAATTATTTAGAAGAGAGTCCTAAGTTAATAACATATGGTTGCAGTGCTCATTTGATGCACCTCCTAGCCAAAGACTTCATTGTTCCAGAAATAAAGGCTAATGTTGTTGAATTGCAAAATACTTCCCTAACAACCACTTTGCAGCAGCTGCTCTGAAAAAAGTGGGAGGAACCAAGCTAACTCTCCCACAAGACATGTGATGGAACTCAGTAGTGGCCTGTTTTGAGCACTATATCAAGAACCGATGACAATTTGTGAACAAAATCGTAAAAAAAATAGATGACACTGTCACAGCCAAAGTTTGGAAGGAACTAAGTGAGACCTTAAAAAGAGAAATATGCAATGACAGACTTAAATTACAAGCATTTAAAAAAAAAAGTGGGACAAGCACTATCTCCAGCTCATTTTCTTGCAAATATTCTCAATACTCGGTACCCGGGTCAAACCTTAACTGCTGAAGAAGAGGAGTTGGCAAGGACATGGACATGCAGCAATCATCCCTCCATAATGCCAACTATAATAAACTTCAGAGCTAAGGGTGAACCATTCAAGAAATATAGGTTTGCTGATGTTTTCAAGAAAGTCACACCAGTGAACCAGTGGAAGTCACTTAAGTACTTGGATTCAGAGACTGTTGAAGTGATAATTTCACTTTTAACAGCAGTAGCTGCTTCTTCTTCGGTCGGTGTAGAAAGACTATTTTCTTCATTTGAACTAATTCATTCCAAATTGAGAAATCGTTTGGGACCTGACAAAGCAGAGAAAACTTATTTTTCTTTTCCAGAATATGAACAAACAGGAAAATGAAGGTTAAGATGACCGAGTTAGCTACAGAAGCCAATATTTTAAGTTTCTCATGTTGACCTGGCTGACAGTAGATTTAATTTTTGTTTTTTTTTAAATATTTCATTTAACTATTTTAGTTAAAAACAATTTTAACAAAAACAAACCTGATTTTAAAAAACTTGAATGTTTAACTAAATTTAAAAACTCATATGCTTGTTTTGTTAAAATATTATATGTTTGGCATTGAAGAAAAAAAATCCAGAATACATAACATTGTTGTTTTAGTTAAATAAAACAATTTAAATGTCTGTCTGGTGATGTTCTCCTCCTAATACAGCATGGCAAGAAAATCCTCCAAATATTAATGATTAACCTGTTGAATTGGAGATAGTTCACGTCCTGATGACTCCATAAAAATCTGCTTCAATTACCTTTGCTAAATGAAATAACCAATCATTCATTTTCTGATATAGCTGTAAAACTAATGTGAAAAGTTTTCAAAATAAATCACTTAACAAAAAATATAGTAAAAAGAACAGGAGTACTTGTGGCACCTTAGAGACTAACAAATTTATTAGAGCATAAGCTTTCGTGGGCTACAACCCACTTCCACGGCTGCTACTCTGAAAAAAATATAGTATGTACCTTCTAAAAATGAAGCCTACATCTATCTCTGAGTTGTGAAGAATATGTATTAAGGTTATAACAACCAACAACAATGCACTTTTATGTAGAAATCTATTATTTAAATCACTAGTCAGGAAGACTTGATTAAATCATGATTTAAAATTTAAATCAACTCCATCCTGCCCCCCCCCCATAGAGCCCTGCACAGAGAGCACCCAACCCCCCACCATACACACCCCTGCA
>NW_020695484.1:32386-39101 GCF_002925995.2 Terrapene triunguis
GCACCACTCACCCATACACACACACACACATGTCTGCACAGAGAGCAGATCACACCCAGAGCCCTGTACAGACACAGGTCCCCCCCTCCTCACCAGCGCACCATCCCAGCTGTCCCGGAGCTGGCTGGGGGCGGGGAGATCCCGCGGGCCGCAGCTGTGCACCCCCCTGAGCTAGGTGGGGGGAAGGGGCGGACGGACCGGGCTGGCTGCAGCGAGCCCAGAGCTGCCCTGGAGCGGGTTGAGGGCCGCTGGGCTGCGCGCCCCGCTTCGCTTCCGGCCCCTCCCGCGCTCAGCCCGGCCCCCTCCCGGCGCCCCGCCCCCGCAGGACCCGGCTCTACCGAGCTCCGGCTGCAGCCCGCGCCCTCCACCCCGCTCGGCTCCAGCCTGGCCTCGGCTGTTTACCAGGGGCCTCGCCCGCCGGCCGGGGCGCTGCAGCGCGGGGACACCTAGCGGCCGTAGGAGGCACTGCCGGGGCAGGGCTCCTGCCTCTCCCCGCGGGGCTGGCTGCGCTCTTGTGGGCCCTGCCCCGCTCCTGACACCCTCCCGCTCCCATCGTCCAACCTGGCACCCACAGGAGCCAGCCCAGCGCCTATGGAAAGTCACCGCTAGTTGCAGATCTCAGGGAAAGAGCCCGGGGGCAGACAGGTCACCAGCAGCCCAGGCCGGCCCTGCTGCAAAGCCAACGGCCTCATTAACTGCCTGTTAATGCCAATACTCCACTACAGAGCAGCGTGTGCCCGGTGGGACATGACAAACTGCCATCCCACGTAGCATCATAGACGATTAGGGCTGGACGAGACCTCAGGAGGTCATCATCTAGCCCTAGGTCTCATGGCCTCCTGCCTTTTGGATACGGCCTGAGCCCTTTGCAGGGGCACCCAAGGGAATTAAATTATTTGGGCAAGATCACTCCCTTGGGTGCCTCTGCAAAGCCTGGCTTGGAAGACTTTCGGGATTGTGAAAAATGCCTGTATATTTAGGTTGTAAATCAGTGACCCCGTGTTCAAATCACTCCACATTTCCCAGGAAAATTCCAGCCTAGATCCAGTCTTGAGGCTGATCTGACCTTTTTTGTTTCCAGCCCTACGTGTCTATGATTCTCCGGAGCTTCATATTGTTTCTGAAGTAATATGATGATAAAACAGCGGTGTGGTGGGCTAACATAAGATGCATATCTGGGGGCTGTTGTACTAATGGCTTAATAGCGCGTCCGTGGTCAGTATCTAGACACACCGACACATATAAACGCCGTTTTCCCAGGAGCAGGAACGTTAGCCTTGTTCTCCTGACCAAACCCCAGCCCAAGTTCCTGTCTCACTCGTTCAACGTCGAGTGAAAGTATCTGCGGGACACAGGAGTTTCCTTTCTGCCTTTTCCAAAACTGCTGACTCATGTTGCTGGCGCAGCTGCTGTTTTGTTCCACTCCACTCAGTGGAATGCGACCACCTCTCTGCACAGCCCAGTGAGCTCGGTCTTCAGTTTGTTTCTAAGGCGCGTGGGGATCTTTAGGGAGAGTAAGGGGGCTAATGAAATGGAAGATGATGAGGTTACTGAGAGCCAGTCTGGATGTGTGCATTGGTAAGGGGAGCAGTGGATGAAAAGAGGAATCCCAGGCTTAGCACACTAACCCCAGACTGGTCTATCTGGAATTCCAGGAGTGGAAGAAGCTGGGAAAGGGGAAAAATTCTGGGTCCGAGTCTCTGCAGCTGATTACAACCAACTGTGCTGACTCAGCCCCAGAGGAGCCCAGGCCTCACTCCCCAGGGCCTCACAGAAAGGTGGGGGAGAAACCCTGAAAGCCCCTGAAAGGCCATGGAAACCCAGAGGGATCAGGAGAAGCGTCCAGTGAAGGGAAACTACAAGAGGATCTGGAACAGCAAAGACCCAGAGACAGGCCTGCTTGAGGCTGACCCATTACGCTGCTACAGCAATCGCTCGAAGGTCAATTTGCAGCTGAATTCAGATTTCATTGTTAGCCTGATTTACTCTCCCTTTCAGGGCCGTCCTTAGGATTTATGGGGCCCTACGCAGTATTATTAAACTGGTGCCCCTATGCCCAACAGCAGCCCGGGCTCGCATGTGTATTTTAGATAAGGAGGGTCTTTTGAAGGATGTATTTAAAAAATGGTATGTCTGAAAATCCAAGCATTTAAGGCTAAAGATGAATACTCAGATTGTGCATCTAAAAATCTATGCAAAGATTTTGTAGAGATGTGATTTTATTTTTCTGGGGAGGGGGGGTGCTCCATCTCCGCCCCAAGGCCCCACCCTCGCTCCACCTCTCCCATCCCAGCCCCCAGTGCCCTACCTTCACTCCGCCTCTTTTCTTTGTAGTGCTTTCACTGTAAGAATAAATGCTTGCTTATAAAGGGCTGTGGGGTAACTTATAACTGCTGGCAATTACAGCTGTTCCTAGCCTTTGGAGCGACACCACAGTGCAGACATTAGCCTGTTTAGGCCATCTGGCTTGCTGGGGGAATGTCACACTGGAAGGCAGGGAACTGGAAAAACCCTGGTTGGGAGGGAGGGAGACGTGGGGTTCTGCCCAAGAGAGGTGATGGCTAAGGAGCCAGGAGCCTAGAATGCGTGTCCTCGAGGGACCACAGGGGAGGAATATAGTTGCAGTTGCCCTGGACTGCAACAGTCCCATCTTCCCAAAGCAGAGGAGAATAAGGCCACATGATTCTTTATTGGGCCAGGTGGGAAGATCCAGACTCTCACTTTCCATGTAACAGGGCCTGACAGCGGAGGAGGAAAGTTTGCAAAGGAAGCAGATCGGTAGCATGGAATCCTGCGCAGCAGGTGGAGCTGGCAGAGAATGGACAAAGACAGAGACTGTGGTAGAGGGAAGAATGCAAGAAGAAGAAAAAAAAAAAAAGAAAGAAAACCAGACAAAAACCAAACAGATAAAAAAAACATTTTTTTAAAAAATGTTGTCAAGTGTATCTGATAAAGTGGGTTCCAGCCCACGAAAGCTTATACCCAAATAGGTGCCATAAGGTTCTGGAACAGCTGATCCGCAGCCAGCCAGGGAGCTGTGGAGCCACTGTGGCTGGCGGGTGCTGAGCACCCCCTATTTTTTTCCCCGCGGGTGCTTCAGCCCCAGAGCACCCATGGAGTTGGCGCCTATGAGCTGGACAGAGAATCCCCGCTGCAACAGTTTTCCCTCTGACAGCTCGCAGACCGCAAGGACATGGAGTTGAGAGTCTGTCTGGTGCTTCAGAATTTGCTGAAATCTTGGTACCACTGAGGAAAAAGCAGATGCTGAGAGGCTCTGGACCACCTTCACTTGCCCAGAAACAAGATACAGCACGTCACTACCGCCCCCACCCCCCTGCTGCCTTAAAAACATAAAGTGCATTTTAAAAAAAATGTGTCAAGTTCGATCTAAATTGATACAAATACGTTGGGTAGAAAAGTCGGGGAGGGGGTGCGTGTGTCCCTGTGCATACAGTAGCCACTTCAGGTGAGCTCTGACGTCTCCGCTTGCCCTTGCGCTCCATTCTCCTCTCTTGGCGTGAGTCTGGCAGGCTTGCTGCAGATCCAGTATCGCAACGTGTCGCACCAAGAAGAGGTGACGGCTTCATCGTTCAGATATGCGCACTCACCCTGTGCTCTGACTTCAAACCTGCATTGCAAGCACCACGGAATTAAAGTCAAGGCTTCGTATTCTATGCAGCACAGCGGACAGAAAGCAAGCGGCAACGGCCTCTACATTATGTACCACTGTCCCCTTTTGTATAGTCCAGTTAGTCCAACATCCCTGGTTATGGTTCATATTAAACGCTGCTCTCCAATTTTTAATTTCAGTGTGATGCAAAATTTTGGTGCAAAGTTCCAAACACAATTGTCAAGGGAAACTGGGAAGTTTAAGCAGCTAGGGTAGGGACAGCTGGGGCGTTTCTTATCTAGGAAAATACCGAGTTTTGGGACCCAATAAGCAGTTGAAACGTTTGTCACCGGGAAGGGGATGCATCACCTTTGTCTCTCCCCATTTTGGGGACATGAAGGAGAGGACTAAATTTGGGGAAGGGGGTTGAATTCTTCTTTCACAACGCCAGCAATCCGTGATAGCAACTATCTGCCCCAGGGTCTGGGACTTCATCCAGTGGCGATGGGGAAGTCTGCTGGCTTGATGCTTCTGTTAAAATGGTCAGCAGCAAAACAGTTACGTGTGGATGCTGAAAACGGCCTTAGTAGGGTTGGGTTAAGTCCAGCTGTAATCAGCGGAGCTATTAAGGCTTGTCTCAGAGCTATCACAACAGCAGTTCTGTCCGTTTCCTCAGGGATATGTTTTACTCCTCGAAACAGTTCAACATAAAGCAAAGAACTAAACTGGGCCCTGCCTCCAGCCAGCCCCTACCTGCTCCCTGCAGATCTCAGCGGAGCAGCTGGCTGGCCTTTGAGCTAAGCCTGCAAGTCACCTGATCCTCTCTTGTGATCCCTGGCCTCAGCCCCATCAGCTAACCAGTCACATTTATAGCCAAGCCAACTTCCCTGATAGGGCCCCCCCATTGACAAGAAAGAGAACTCACCAGTGATTGAATTCGGTGCCGTTGGTCCATTTCCAGGGCTGGCCCGGTTCCCTCCGGAGGCCGATCCAGTGCTCAGAGAGGTCTTTATGGCGCTTGATGAAAGCCTTTCCAAAAGAGGAAGTGAAAGATATTATTCATCACAACCTGCATTCAAGTCTCTCTGTGCTGCTGATGGGGCCTCGTGCAGTCTGCAGGGCTGTTCTAGCTGCCAGCGACAGCAAAGCCTGCCTTGTTAAGGTTGCGGCTGGGGCCTTACCAAATTCACGGCCGTGAAAAACGCATCACGGACCATAAAATCAGACCTCCTCTGTGAAATCTAGCTATGTGGGGGGAGGGGCAGGGCTGGGGGCGCCCAAGCTGGGGGCTACTACCGTGTCTCCATCTCCAGCTGCTAATCACCGGGATGGGGAGGGACAGAACTTATTCCTCCCTTGCACAGCTGCTCTCAGGGGAGACCAGACCCCCTCCGGGTACCTCCTCCAGTTGCAGGAAGCTCCAGGGCTGGGCGGAAGCTCCAGGGCTTCCTGCAGCCGTAAGAGGTTGCCAGAGGTGGAGGTGGATCTGATCTCCCCCGTGCTGCTGGGAGCACCCGGCAGCTGGGGGAGGTACCCAGAGGTAGGTCTGATCTCCCCCGTCAACTCCCGCCCGCAAGCAGCTGTGCAGGGGAAGAGCAAGTCCTGTCCCTCCCCAGCCAACCCGGGACTAGCAGCTCGGAGCCTCGGGCTGGGGAGCTAACAGCAGCACGGGGGAGATCAAACCCACCTCCGGGGGGGCAACAGGGGGGCACGGTCAGGAGTAAGGGGGGAGGCACACCACTCAAAAGTCTGGGGACTACTGCTTTAAAGTCTGAAAGGGTCTCTCACCATTTCCTGCGGGGTGTCGATCGCAGCCAGGGAGGCACCGGAGGAGGAGCAGTTGCTCTGGCTCTTGTTCCAGGTCCCTTCGGCCTCGGAGAAATAGTAACATTTCCCTCCATAACCGACCCAGCCGTCCGGGCAGCAGCGGGCAGCAACTGGAGGATCAGGGCCAACTGAAGGTGGGTTAGACTTTACTCCTGAAAATGAGAAAGTCAAAAAGGGTCAGAGATTCTCTCCCTCTCTGTCTAGGAGGGGGGTAAGGGGCAATAAATGTTCTCAGAACCAGAGACCCCCATTAAACCAAGGATAGTGCAGCTGCTGTTCCAGGCCTCAGTTTCCCTCTCCAAGGTTGGTCTCCTCAGCTTCCCAGCCACTGCTCTGTGCTGCAGATGTAGCTTCGCCCTCCATTCAAGTCCACAACAAATGTATCCCCTTCCAGGTTGCCAAGGGTCCAAATTAAGAAGTCCCAAACAAACAAAGATGTCCTGCCAAACCTCAGGACTTCCCATCAGTTCACCCTCTCCACCCAGTTCCCAGCCCTTTTCCTTACAGACCCTTGCTCAAGGCCTTCCAAGGGAGCCTGCCTGCCTGGTCCCTGTGGTTCCAGCTCTCAGTCTCTTTATAAGGCCCAGGTGATTAAGCTCTCACTTGACCCTCCCTCAGGCTAGGAAGCAGCTAATTAACTATGGCACGAGTGAGGCTGGCCCCATCTCCCCTTAAAGGGACCAGTTGCCCTGTGACACCCAGATGCCATTTCATGTTACTGATTGTCACAGCGATTCCAGACCCTGTTTATGGTAAACCTCTGGCCCCCTCTACCATAGGCGCCAATTTCCTGCATTCCCGGGGGTGTGTGCTCGAAATACAATCCTTTCATTGCAGAGGCGGCACAGGGATGGTCACCCATGGGTAACACTAGAGAGCTGATCTAAAGAGCCAGTGATGAAGTAGTAAGAGGGAAGGAGCGGAAGTTGGAGGCTGGGGAGGTGTGAATATGTGACTGTGATCGCTCCAGGGCAAAACAGGAGGTGCAGAGACTGAGGGCTGGGAACTCACCAGCCAGAACAATGATGATAGTGATCAAAACTACGAAGACGCCAACTAGGAGAGCACGTTTCTTGAACTTGCGGTTACATGAATCACCTAAAATAGGGAGAGCGGTGTTATCTAAATAATAATGGGAAATGATTTGATTTCCAGTGAGACAAGGAGTGTGAGGTAATAGCTTTTATTGGACCCATTTCTGTTGGTGAAAGAGACAGCATTCAAGCTACACAGAGCTCTTCGGTTCTGTGTAAGCTCAAAAGCTTGTCTCTCTCAGCA
>NW_020695484.1:39111-41916 GCF_002925995.2 Terrapene triunguis
CTGCACAGACACACAGTGAGAGACAGTTCCTGCCCTAAAGGGCTTACAATCTAAATAGACAAGACACATAAAGGAAGGTTTACTTTCCCCATTTGACAGTTGAGGAACTGAGGCATAGAAAGATTAAGTAACTTGCCCAAGGTTAAAAAGGAAGTCAGAGCGAGGAATTGAACCCAATTCTCTTTAGTTTCAATCCAGTGCCTTAACCACAAATCCCCACAGTTTAGGGTGACCAGACAGCAAATGTGAAAAAGCGGGACAGGGGTGGGGGGTAATAGCCTATATAAGAAAAAGACCCCAAAATCAGGACTGTCCCTATAAAATCGGGACATCTGGTCACCCTACCACAGTTTCTCTAGGAAAGCACATTCCCTACTCTCAATCCACAGCACGGCCCTAGCTTTTTGAGTTATTTATTCCCAGGTCTCTGTGTCTAAACCACAGAAAGTACTTCAGGTCCACGTGTTACCCGGGGTCTTTCAACCCAGATCTCTTGGTAACTTTTACTCTGTGCGAGGTGGTGTCAGGAAATACAAAATCTCCCCGTACACATGCTGGGCAATGACCATTACCAGAACAAGGCACAGCCTTCCGGCAGGGGTCCTGATCTCAGCCTCTAGGTGCTGTGGTAATATAAACAACAATAATGTAGGGATCCGTTCTGTTATCAGAGATCCAGGATAGGGCGCAGGGCACTGTTTCTCTTGAGAACTAAGGCATTAACTACACACAAAATGTGTATTCCTTTAATGATGCCAGTACAGCCCCCCTCGCGTGAACACATTTATACAGGTATCATGGTACCATAAGCTTTTTCTACAGGTGATAACCCCATCTTTGCCAACCACACCAGGAATCGAACCACAGCCCTCCGGCGCTGAAAGCATGAGCGAATACAGCTTGAGTCAAACTAGCATAGTGGAGGCAGGAACAGATTCCAGTCCTCTGTGGATCTGGCACAGGGGGGACCTGTAACACACACTGACCAGAGCAGTGGTTCTCAACCTGCAACCCAGTCAGCACAGAGCTGCGGCCCATGTGACATCCTCAGGGCCATACAGGTAGTATGG
Organism: Terrapene triunguis; assembly: GCF_002925995.2. Lineage (NCBI taxonomy): Eukaryota > Metazoa > Chordata > Testudines > Emydidae > Terrapene > Terrapene triunguis. The sequence goes on from NW_020695484.1 coordinate 40,182, forward strand.
GATGCGGCCCACAATGGCAAATAGGTTGAGAACCACTGGACTAGAGAGTTGCATACACACAGACCAGAATAAGAGAGTCCACATGGGGGTTGTACCGAGGTAGGTATATCCGTTTACATTCACATCTTAGCATATACGGGGATAACTTTCCCATGTGGCCAAGCCCTTAGTCTCTGTCTCTCCCGCTAACCATTTCCTAGAGAGTGAGGGTTCAGGGTGCTTGTCTACACGGGAGAATTTACTGGTATAGGTCATGCCGGTAATATTATACCACAATGGTTATACCGGGATAGCGCCCCATGGAGATACATTTATTCTAGAATAGGAGTGTCCACACAGGGAGTTATACTGGTATAACTATAATGGTATAATTATACTGGTAAATTTCTCTGTGCAGACAAGCCCTAAGTTACCTGGTTCGTCTCCTCTGTCCAGGTGTCCATTACAATTAAGAGGCTCCGTCAGCTGCTGTTGCTGCTGAACAGAATTCTCTCCTCCTCCCTCTGCGTTTTCATTGCCACTAAGACACTCGTCCATTTGCATTTTCCCCTCAGAACGATCTCCGTGTCCTCTCTCTGAAAGGCTGCGCTATGGACACTGGGGCATGTGCCAGGCTCCCTCTTTCACTGTCACTGAGTCTGACCTGGAGGCAGCTGAGTCCAGAGAGCTGTAGAGATTCCAGCCTCAGATCTCCTCACCTCCAAAGGTTCTGAAATCACAGATAGAGGACACTGGAAGGGTTAGTGACATTTGGCATTCGGTGCTTTGCTGATCAAAACAAACACCCACAACTTTTAGCAGTAGAATAAATCTGACAGTTAAATAGTATACTTAATCCAAGGGTACTTCAGGACAGAAGTGTCAAACATCCGGCCTCTCTGATGAATTTATGTGCCTTGCAGGATGCATTCAGATAGTCCAGAACCTCATCTTTCATTAACAAAAAAGTAAAATGTCTAGACCTCATTGTTGGGAAAAAAACCTTCCAAAGGTGACCCAAGGGTAAATCAGTTCAGTGTTATCTGCCTGAGGGTCAGCAGAGAGCCTCAAACTATGACTCGATAATGACTCGTGAATTCCCCATAGCCCATTTAATCTCATTGGCCTGTCAGCTCTAAAGCCCAATATTGACACCGAAGTGTCAACATTAACTATGTCATCACTGATCATTTTAGCAGATGGCAGTGGGGGAAGAGGGTGGGAATTATTGCAGGGAAGGAAACACAGAGAGAAGAATGGAGGAGAGACAGAGGGGAGAGAGAGAGAGAAAGGGCTTTTCTATAGGCGCAAGTTGCATCAGTATAACCAGAGGGACGAATTTAAACCAATTTAGTTAACCTGTGCAAACTCCTGAGTGGATGCTCTTAGGTTTAAACTTAAATAAGAGCAGAAGTAGCAGTGGGCCCAAACGTGAGGATATTTTCTCATTGAAGGATACTGAATGAGGCAGTGAGTAGGATGACCATACGTCCTGTTTTGGCCAGGACAGTCCCCTTTTTAAGCCCTGTCCCAGCCATCCCGACTTTTTTGACAAAAACGGGCATTTGTCCTGTTTGCTCTTCCCAACTGATCAGTTGGGAAGCACAAACGAACAAATGCCCAGATTTCCAGAAAAGATGTGTGGGCCCCCCTAGGGGGGCACGGAGAAACTTTGTGGGGGGATGGAGGTGCTGGGCAGTGGGGCTCAGGAGGTCAGCCGCAGCCCCAGCCGTGGGTGGTGTGGAGCTCGGGGGGG
>NW_020695484.1:42016-42400 GCF_002925995.2 Terrapene triunguis
GGGGGGGGGGTCAGCCACAGGTGGCAAGGGGCATGAAGCTTGGGAGGGGTCAGCCCTAGCCCCGAGCAGTGCAGATCTCGGGGGGAGGGGTCAAGCCCAGCCGTGGATGGCATGGAGCTCTGCCAGCATGGGGCACAGAGCTTGGGGGAGGGGGTTAGCCTCAGCCCTGGGCCAGACACAGCTGTGGCCAGCATCGGGCACGGAGCTCGGGGTGGGACTGGGGGCGGCTCTGGCTAGCCTTGTGGGTGGGAGGATGGGGGCGGCTCAGGAGAGCCCCAGGCAGTCCCATTTTTACTTTAGGAAATAAATGTGTTAGTCTCTAAGGTGCCACAAGTTCTTTCTAACAATAAAGCACTCAACACATACTTAAAGTTCAGTCACTGT
>NW_020695485.1:0-1607 GCF_002925995.2 Terrapene triunguis
GGCCCCTCCACCTCCTGGATCCGCACCTCTCTGAGCCTTAGCACGTCTGTCTCTGCCGTGGGCCCCCTCAGGGAGTCCGCTCGCTCTGGACCCCCGGGGCCTCCACCCCCGAAGGGGTTGATGCCACCCTGTTCTCTAGACCGGAGCGACTCTCAGCCAGCATGAAACAGAAGGGTTTATTGAGAGTTGAACACAGCACAGGAAACTCTCTGACCCTCAGGCCTGGCCTCCCTCAGCCCAGCACATCCCAGTCTCTCTGCATCCAGGTGGGCTCTGCCTGCTCCCCCCTCCAGCCCAGAGCCCCCCTGCTCCCAGCTGGGCATCTGAGATCACCGGCCCCAGGCCCCGCCTCTGTCCATTGTCTTCCCTCCAGGTAAACAGGGTCGTAAACCGGGGTCTCCCCTCCTGCTTCTCCCTCTGGCTGGAACCGGCTGGTTAGGTCTCTGGGTCCTCACTCTGCAGCCCATTGTCCTCCCACTGGCCAGAACCGGCTGCGTCTCCTCAGCTGGGCCTCTGGGTCACCAGGTCGCCAGGTCACCGGTCGCTGGGGTATCCATCCTCCTGGCCACCGGATGGGTCCCCGCGTCCTCTCTCCGGTCCTCTGCAAAACACACTCCCTCTCCCCTCACCTCGTTAAACCAGTAACACCCAGGGAAACCGAGTCCCACCCCCTCTGCATGCAAACCATTGAAACCCCACAGAAAACAAGAAAACCCCCCACTTCGTCACATCTCTCCCCCCTTCGAGGCTGAACGGAGCAGGGTCACTTAGCCAGTGACCTGGGGAAGTTCAGGGTCCCCGCCCCGCGATAAAGCATCCGCTATAACATTGGCGCTCCCCCTCACATGGACCACCTCCATGTCATACCCCTGGAGGAGCAGGGCCCACCTCAGCAGCTTGGCAGTAGCCCCTTTCATTTGGTGCAGCCACGTCAGGGGCGAATGGTCGGTGTACATGGTGAAGCGCCGCCCAAATAGATATGGCTGCAGTTTGTTAAGGGCCCACCCCATGGCCAGGCATTCCTTCTCTATGGCCGCATAGTGCTGCTCCCGGGGCAGCAGCTTCTTGCTCAGGTACACAATGGGATGTCTCTCCCCCTTAGTATCAGTTTGCATCAGTACCGCCCCCAGCCCTGTGTCCGAGGCGTCGGTGAACACCAGGAAGGGTTTGTTAAAATCCGGGTTTACCAGCACCGGGCCCTGGATAAGTGCCCCCTTCAGCGCACAGAGAGCCCTCTGGCACTGCTCAGTCCAGACCACCTTGTCCGGCTTTCCCTTTCGACACAGCTCCGTGAGGGGTGCTGCCAGGGAGCTAAAGTGGGGCACAAACCTCCGGTAGTACCCTGCCGTCCCAATGAAAGCCTGGACCTGCTTCTTAGTCTGGGGGGCGGGCCAGGCCTTGATTGCCTCCACTTTGGCCGGCTCCGGCTTCAGGTGGCCACTCCCAACCTTGTGGCCCAGGTATAAAACCTCTGCCATCCCCACCTTGCACTTTTCCGCTTTTATGGTCAGTCCTGCATCCTGGAGGCGACCCAGCACTCTCTTCACCTGGGACACATGTTCCTCCCAGGTCTGGCTAAAGACACAGATATCGTCAATATACGCTAG
>NW_020695485.1:1617-3520 GCF_002925995.2 Terrapene triunguis
CAAGTCCAGGGGCCCCCTCACCCTCCTTCCGTACAGCAACTCGAACGGGGAGAACCCTGTGGATTCCTGGGGCACTGCCCTATATGCGAACAGCAGGTGGGGTGACTACTTGTCCCAGTCCTGCGGGTGCTGGTCCGTAAAGGTTTTCAGCATCCTCTTTAGGGTCCCATTGAACCTCTCCACCAGCCCGTTGGACTGAGGGTGGTAGGCCCAGGTGTGTCGGACCCCACACTTCTCCCACAAGCACTGGAGCAGGGTTGACATGAAGTTAGACCCTGGTCTGTAAGGACCTCCTTGAGGAACCCCACTCTGCTGAAGATGGTCAGCAGCGCGTCTGCCACGGTGTCTGCCTCGATAGAGCACAAGGCCACCGCCTCAGGGTAGCGCGTAGCAAAATCTACCACCACCAGGATGTATTTCTTCCCTGACCAGGTCACCCTGCTGAAGGGCCCCACTATGTCCACGGCCACCTTCTGGAAAGGCTCCTCTATGATGGGCAAAGGTCTCAGCGGGGCTTTACACTTATCCCGGGCCTTTCCCACCCTCTGGCAGGAGTCACAGGTCCTGCAATACTGTCGGATAGCGTCAAAGACCCCGGGCCAGTAAAAGTTCTGCAGCAGCCTCTGCCTGGTGCGCCGGATGCCCTGATGCCCCGAAAGGGGGATATCGTGGGCCAAGAACAACAGTTTGCGGCAGTACCTCCGGGGAACCACGAGCTGCCTCCCGACTTTCCAAGATTCAGTTCGCCCTGAACCAGTCCATTCCCGGTACAGGAATCCCCTCTCCCACAGGAATCGCTCCCGGCAGTCCTCCCCCTGGGATCCTGCACTGTCGTGGCTAGCCAGGGCCCTCAGTTTCTCCAAGGAGGGATCATCCTGCAGCTCCGTTTGGAATTCAGCTGCTGGGTCTGAGGCTACAGCCCTGGCTGGTGGCGCCTCAGTTTCCCCACCCTGGGACGGAGGGTCCGGCCCAGCCCTGTCGAGCCCTACCCTCGGCGCTTCAGCCCCCCCCCCTCGGGAGGTCCCGCGCCCCTCGCTGACTCTGGCTCCGGGTAAGGACCAGGGCGCTATGAGTGTCATCCGGCCAGTTCTCCAAGTCATTACCCATTAGCACCTCGGTAGGCAGGTGGTCGTGCACCCCAACCTCTTTGGGTCCCTCCTTAGCCCCCCATTTCAGGTGTATCCTCGCTACAGGCACCTTGACGGGGGGCCCAAACACTCCCCTCAGGGTCAGGTAGGCATCGGGCACTAGCTGGTCGGGGTCCACCACCTCGGACCACGCCAGCGTCACCTCTGCACCCGTGTCCCAGAACCCCTGGACACGTCTTCCCCCCACCTCAATGGGGATGATGTGGCGATTGTTCCCCGGGGCCTGTCCCACGCTCACCCGGCGGATTGAGTACGGGTGCTCTGGACCTGGGGCCCCACCTTCCCCTGCCGGCCTGGCCTGGCGGTCCCCTCCCCCTGGCATGGCCCTCTCGACTGCAGCCCCTGGGCCCGGCGGTGCCCCCTCTCGGTGGGCTTCCACCCAGTTAACACCCTGCGGGTTCTGCTTGGCTGCCATTTCCTTCATCTTCAGGCATTGTGCCACCTTGTGCCCCTTTTGGCCACAGTAATTACACCTCACGTCTCTCAAGTCCCACGAGGGGGGTCGCCCCGCCCCGGCAGTCCCGGGCACCCCCGAGTTGGGCTTCCTGGAGTCCCACCGTTGAGAGGGCTCAGGGTGACTCCCCTTATGAGTTCCTGATGTGGGTCTCCCCCCTACCCCCGATCTACTGTCCACGAACTCATCTGCCAGCGCCCCTGCATGGCGCAGATCTTTGGGCTTCCGGTCCACTAGCCACATCTTAAGGTCCGGAGGGCAGATGTCATACAGCTGCTCCAACCCCACCAGGTTATACACA
>NW_020695486.1:0-5831 GCF_002925995.2 Terrapene triunguis
GGAGAGTTCCCGCCCCCAGCGCCCCGCGCACCTGCATGGCGGCGCCTCCGGCTCTTCCCGACGCGCGGGGGGGGGGGGGTGCCTGGCTCGGCTCCCTTCTACTTCCGGGTCACGGGGTGAGAGGTCATCGCCTGCCGGAGGGGGCGGGGCGGGGCAGACATGGCTGCCTCCGAGCGAGCGGATTCTGAGGTAGCCCCCCCCCCCGACCGCCCAGCTGCCCGCTCCCCTGCGGGCGATGGGGCTGGGCTGGGCCTAGCGCTGGGCTGGGCTGGGCCTGACACTGTGTGGGAAGCGTGGTCAGGGGGAGCTGGGCCTGGCACTGGGCAGGGGGAGGTGGGCTGGGGCCTGGGCCAGGGCCAGTAGGAAGGGCCTGAGCCTGATGCCATTGGGGGGCGGGGGTGGGTTGGTGCTGGGTCTGGTTGCAGGTGTGGTGGGGGCAGCATGTGGGCCCAGGTCTGCCTGAACTGTGCAGTCTCCCTAATGAGCAGTAAACGCAGCAGAGAGTCCTGTGGCACCGTATAGACTAACCGATGTATTGGAGCATGAGCTTTCGTGGGTGAATACATGGTCTTGCGTCTGACGAAGTGGGCATTCACCCACGAAAGCTCATGCTCCAATACATCGGTTAGTCTATAAGGTGCCACGGGACTCTTTGCTGCTTTTACAGATCCAGACTAACACGGCTCCCCCTCTGATACTAATGAACAGTGTTGGTGCCCTGCTGTGACTGTCGTTCAGGGTTACAGTGGTGCTAAGCCTTGGCCTGTTGTACAAGGGGCTGCACAGACGTCTAGCAAAGCACAATCCCTGACCCAGACCCTACAGCTTTGGCTCGAGATGAGGCATGGTGTGGGGGTGAGGATGGAGCAGCAGCATGTATCTGCAGAGATGAGCAATATGCACTTTTAGCTGTAGAAGGGTTTTTGTTAATGGAGAAAAATAAGCAGCTTAGCGGTTGTGTTCTCTGGTCGTCTCCTGCCTAGTGATATGGTGACATGTTCCCCTTTGCTGCAGGTGGAAGACGCAGGACAGGTCTTCCTCCTAATGAAGAAAGACTATCGGATCTCCCGCAACGTGCGCCTAGCCTGGTTCCTCAATCACCTGCATCAAGTCATTTGGGCTGTGCCTGAGTCAGAGCTGGTGAGTACATGTGCCCAGGCTTGAAGGCAGGATGGCGCTGTGTGCTGATCAGTGCCCTCTGGCATTGGCAGTTTGGCCAAGTAGGAGAGAAGCTGTAGGACTTTTGGCCACCACTGCTCCTTGGCAGCCTAGGATTCCTGTGAAAGGCTTTAGCCCAATTCTTTTTGTCTGTTCCTTTTCCTGCTCCCCTGCAAGCCTGGCTTTCCCTCACTTGCTGTTTCTTTTCTCCTGTAGGTGAAGTCAGATAATGAACTGGATGTTCTCAGCATCCTGCCAAATGGATGGCAGCCACATGAGTCTGTCCGGCCTAGGCCCTATCTCCTAGTGCCTTCCACACAGGTCACCTTCCTGGCACGACAGTACCGCTTTGTGATTGAGCTCGATCTGAGCCCATCCACAGGCATTGTGGTGAGTGTATACGTCTCTGCGTCTCTCTGTGTACCCCATGGCTCTGCCCACAAGGCGCTCCTGCTGTCATCTCTGTTCTGGAAGGGCTTCCTCCTGTGCATTTACTGCCAGCATGCATCTCCCTTCTGTGTGCCACGAGAGGTTAGCTCCCACTAGAAGCAGTGTGTGCCAGCAGCTGCCACTTGGCCAGTGCCACTCCTGGGCCAGCTTCTAGCAGGCAAAACCCCTGCACCGATAATCCCTGCAGGAAAATCCCGCCCCTGTTGCAGGGGTTATCGGTGCATGGGTTTTGCCTGCTAGGAGCTGACTCAGGAGTGTTCGCCTCTCCGTGCTGGGGCTCTGCAGAGTATTACTAGAAGGATGTATGGTGTAATTCCATGTGCTAGGGTCCCTTTTCAATACACCAGGGGAACAGCTAAAATTTCCTGTTTGTACTTCTGCAGGATGACTCAACGGGGGAGATCATTTTTGATGAGGTGTTTCATGCCCTTTCGCGATGCCTAGTGGGATTGCTAAAACCCTTCCGAATTCCTGGTTCAGAAATTACCTACCAGCCAGAGATCTTTGTCACCATCCAAGCATATTCCTCCATCATTGGCCTGCAGTCCCACCAGGTAAAGTTCTACCTCCTTCCCCTCCCCCAATCTTTGTGTGAGAGCACTTTTTGTTGCCCTGGTTGCTGCTGAGATCCTAGGGAAGTGGAGACGGGAGTTGTCTGAGCACTGCTATATGATGCTGTAGTCTTGCTTCATGAGAGCCTGTAGTCGGGTGCAATGCTAGACTATAAAGGAGCAACTGCTCTAGTGTGGGCACAGCTCCATCGTGTATCTGTGGGCAGGAGGCTGAGCTTTGGCATATGTGGGCAATGCCAAGCAAAGAAGGGGATCTGTGGGCAGCAGCTTGCCATTAATTTAGGGAAGTACATCTAGGATATATTTTGCCCCAGTGTGACTTGAACTCTCTTCAGTTCACTTTTTTGGGCGGCTTCCTAGTGAGATTGGACCGTAGCTCAGGTGCTCTGTAAACCACACATGCAAGGGCAATTCCCGTTTAAACAACTGAATTCTGGTTGTTGGGGCCAGAAGACACCCATGTAGCTAATCCCTTCCCAGCAAAACCTTAACCCTCAAAAATCATGGTGTTACCATGCCATCTGCAGACCATCGCTCTTCTCACCCTGCTGATGCGTTCTATCCCTTTCCTCTGTCTTCTGTCTGTGTGTTTGGAATGTAAGCTGCTTGGGGCAGGGACTGCTTATTACTCTGTCTGTACAGTACTTGCACAATCGTGGTTAGTCCCTAGGCACGACCATAATAAACATAATGGGGACGCCTCCCTCTATCCTTCCCATTAGCCCGCTGTCACTGATGTCAACCTGAACTGCCCGCTTGTCCAGTTCTCCCGTAACCGTCTGTGTGCTTTGTTCTAGTTCATCTCCCCTAGCGACATTCAATTGATCTGCAAGGCCACTATCCTCTCCTCCTTCAGATCCTTTCTCAAGACCCACTTCTTCCATGAGGCCTTAAAGAAACTAGCCCGGGGCTGAGGTGCAGATGGAGATTGCTGTACATATGCGAGGGAGGAGAAGGGTGTATATGTGTGCAACTCATCTAAATAAAATTGTCCATATTCTAGTTGTTTCCCTCTCCCCCACTCTGTTACTCATCTCGGGGGGGCGGGGGGAGAATGGAGCTAGCAAGTTGTGTGCCGATTATCTCCTGAATTCTCTGCTTGTGTGTTGCATCACGTTCCCCTCCATGTCATCTTGTAAATTCTTTGGGGCAGGGACTGTCTCTTACTCTGGGTCTGTGCAGCACTCAGCATGATGGAGCCCTGATCGTGGCTGGGGCCTGTGGGTACTGCTGTAATATAAATGGTAAGAGCATCATCTCTGACCTGCTGTGAATTATCTGCTGTGATTGGGCTCCCACCTCCCTGACCAGTGGACTTCACTGTCCAATGCTCAGGCTTTTTCCCTAGTCTCTACCCTATTTTTTTTTTCTTTTGCTTCAGGCTACTGTTCCTTTATCCTGCCAATTATCAACAGGTAGTTGGATCAGGCTGCATGTGTGTTAGAGTAGAACAAATGTGCCTTCTTGAGAAATGTTAGGCTGAAGTTAGAGGCATCTAGGGGCTTGGACAAGGAGCCCTACTTCCTCCTGTTCAGTGCCTTCCCTCTCCCTGACTCTAGGGCAGCAGGAACCGCTTGCCCCAGAATGAGGTTGACAGGTGCATGTTGTGGTGGCTCCCAGGATCACAACACAGAGGTGGCTGGTGTGAGGCCTTTCTTGTCATGGCTTAATTACCTGCCATCTCTTGTGATCCCCCTGCATTTCCTTCGGGTAGTGCATGTGTGTGTCTGGATCAGTGGCTCAGATACCACTGTGATGGGTGGCCGTTTAAAACCCGAAGGTAATGTCTTTTCCATGTGTCTCTGGCTCAGGTGCTATTCCAAGGCTGTCAGCTGGATGAGACCAAGAGAGAGACCTTCCTGCAGGAAATTTACACGCAGCTGTGTGCCTTTGAGAATAAAGTGGCTGAGATGCTCCAACAACAGTATGAACCCAAGCCCCAGGTGAGGCAGGCAGAGGTGATGGGTGGATTGGAGGAGAGATCTAGGCTCTCTGGGGCTGCTTTCCTGCCCTGCCACTCCTCTGGGAGGGCTCATAGGATGCTGGCTTGTACTAAGATGGACATGTATGTAAGCCTCAGCTAGGAGTCTGTCCTTTTTGAGGAACAGCCTCGTTCAGTGGCTGAGAGAACAGCGCCTGGCTGCGGAGATAAGTGGACTGAGGGGTTTCCATATTAGGTAAGCAGGACCAAGATGTATTTGGGAGGGATCACGTGGGAAATATTTACCCTAGCTCAGGGTTATACAGTTAAGCAGCTGGATTTATTTGAGATCAGTGGGCAGACCCCACCTCTGCACTCCCGCTCCCAGGTAGTTCATGTCTGTGAATGGCCCACAGCGGAGTTCAGTGTTAGTACTAACATGGGAAGGGTGGCTTGAGCACCTTCCTTTTTGGTGTAACAGCTGACTCTTGAGCTGCAGAAACAGTGAGGCCCAGCTGTTCCTAACATCATTTTGAAACAATGGCGGCTGAGGGATTTTTAGTGCAGGATACAGAGATTAGCAAATTAACAGGAAGTGCCCTCAAGTAGCTGTTCGGGGTCATGGGGATTCAGAGCTCAATGCGACCTGTCCATAAGAACAAGATCTGCAGAATGAAATGGAGGGGATGGAGGAATAAGACTGACCCTGCAAGCGCCTGTGTGTGTGATGGGATCCCCGGGGTATAACCTGGAACTGGGGTACCACCGTGCCCCCTTAACTCTCCAGCCTGGGCTGTCTCTCAATGCTTTGCTAATGATCAACAGCAAACCCCTCCAGGCGCTGTGATCGCTCAGCATAACAGGAGGTGGAGCCCCACACCCAGCTAGATTACATGAATGCTCCCAGAGCCACTCCTGAATCACACAGAGAAAGGCACCAGCCAATCTCCCAATCCCCCAGCCTTGCACCCCAGAACTGTACCTGACCAGTGTATGTTTATTACCTAGTCCACCCCTCTCTCGATGTGGAGAGGACACACACTAGCCTTTGTAAACTGATCACCTCAACCAAAACGTACTGTTTTAGATAAAATATGAAACGTGTATTAATTACAGAAAGATAGATTTTAAGTGATTATAAGCATCAGGCACAAAAGGTCAGAGATAGCTACCAAAGAAAATAAAAATAAGCACGCAGTCTAAATGTTAAACCTTTTACACTAAGCAGTATTTGGATCAAGCAGTTTTTCTCACCTCACTGGATGTTGCAGGTAGGTTACAGTTCTTAATACGCAGGCTTCCCCTTTAAGCCTGGGACCAGTCTCCTCAATTCAAGTCTCTGTCTTCTCAGTGTTCTTGTTGCTTCCGGAGTAGGTGTGGGAGGAGAAAGGCCAAAGCCTAATGCCACTGTTTTCTGTTTTATATCCTCAGTCCATGTGCTTGGGAAAACACTAGCCCAGACATGTCCTGGTGGGCTTTGCTGAGTCACAGGGTTGAGCAATCCCCATTGTGTGGTGCTTCTCTTACAGAATTGTAAATCCCTTGTTTACAACTCCCCTGCTGATTTATGGTCACTTAACACCCTCCTGGGAGTGGATCACCACATAGCAGTGGAGACTCTCAAATTTACAACATATTTCAGTAACAACCATTCAGCAAAATCTCATCACTTCGTACACACTGATGATATATGTATTTGCACAGAACAATGGGTGTCAGCAGATCATGAC
>NW_020695487.1:0-4850 GCF_002925995.2 Terrapene triunguis
TGGTATCCCCATTATACGGAGAGGCTAAGTGGCTGGCCCAAGGTCACCCAGAAAGTCTGTGGCACAGCAGGGAATTCATCCCTCATCTCTAAAGTCCCAACCATGGACCAGCCTTCTGGTAGTGTTAATGATCACAGTAATTAATTGCTATTTTCATAGAATCATAGAAAATTTTAATTAATTTAAACTGGGTTTTTCAAATCCCAGGGAAATTCCATCGTTACCCCATAAAATATAATCACATTTGGCCGTGTATGTGGCAGTTCTGCAGTTTCCACCCGTGTGCAAGGTGAACATGTAGCATTTTCCCTCCCTGGATGTCATCTCCAGTTTAGGTTTCATCAAACAAAATGTCTATAATCTTGAACCAGTGATTCTGTGCATGCCAATATTTACACCTGAATCTGAGTGTGCAAAACAGCATCTCAGTGTGCAAATGGGCATCCACTTCTGTGTCCAGCCCAGCCAGCTTGCACGGGCTAGTACCTTTTGTGTGTGCAGCGAGTAGGATGGTGCAAATCCGGAGGGTTCGTTGGCAGGGATGGGAGCCCCAATGTTGTGCCCACAGACATCTGCACCCCCATGTGACACGCTGTGGATGTGAAGGTGGCAAACACACCTACACTGGCAGCTTTGGGGTGTGAATGCAGGGTGGTGTGTGTGGGCTCAGGACCAGGGTGCAGCCCTCAGAAAACGACAGAGCATTTCGGGGTTATGCAACAACCTTGTTGCTAAGGTTCAGCGCTGGAATCTAACCAGCAATTTCCATAGTCCTTAACCCTGAGTCAGGTGGTGCTAATTAAACATGCAATTGCTATTATTAAATCTCTTGGAAGCTTTGTGAGATGGCAAGCTCTGATCCCATCCTGTGCAGTGTTGGCACTTTCAGGTCCACACAGCACGTCACCAGAGGGCTCGGCACATCACAAGATCGGACAGTAATTAAGCAAACGATTCTCTGCCCCGTGATCTCACCCTTCCAGCTAAACCCGGCCAGTGCTGGCCATACTCACAGAGAAGCCAGAGGCCCAGCATCGGGATGCTCAGGGGACGTGGTGATAACGGCATGGTCCGGCAATGCTGCAGGGAAGGCCTGTCTCTCTCTGCTCCTCAGAGTCTCAGCGAGAGACATCTCCGTGGCTCTCTGATCTGACCTCTCCCCTTCTGATCTGCAGGAAGCAGGGAGCAGAGAAGCGGCAGGCGCTCTCTAGTCTGTATCTTGGCCATAAGATTAAGGTATGAAAAGCCACAGACTCTCTGCTAAGGTGGGGCTGTGTCTGCTATGGGCCTGGCTGCGGCCAGGGGGACACTTGCTCCCTTGTGCGGGTGGAAGTTGCTCTCTGAGCTCTTCTCTCACGGGTGCTGGGCAGGCTCTCTGCTGTCCCCAAGCTCTGAGCGTTGGGGGTTTGAGTACTGCGTCAGACGAGCCCTTCTGAGCCCAGCTCCCAGCCTTTGGTGTCTGACTCTGGATCAGACCAGCCCCTCTGAGCTCAACTCCCAGCATTTCAATTTTCATACTGACTGGATTTTTTCTGTATCAGACCACAAAGCCTCAGAGAACCCCAAAGACTGGGAGCTGCTTTCAGAAGGGCTAGTCTGATCCAGGATCAGATCCCTGCAGTAATAACCGGGCTACCAATTTATCCTAATATGGGCCCAACTTTGGGAAAGAGGATAAAAGTTTATGTAGTGCCACAAGACAGGTTGATGGGAAAAGCTGAAAAGGGGAGACAGGAAGATTGAATTAGACTAAATAAAAAGGCCTAGTGATATAATTCAAGGACTGTATTAAGATCATGCTTGATAAGCGGGAGACGTGTGGGATGGGAAATTAATTAATCAAAATTGGTGTGTCGGAAATCAGGCCTGATGGATAAGAATATGAGAATGGCCATACTGGGTGAGACCAATGGTCCATCTAGCCCAGTATCCTGTCTGCCAACAGTGACCAATGCCAGATCCTTTAAAGGGAATGTCATCCACTCCCAGCTTCTGGCAAGAAGATGCTAGGGACACCCAGTGCATGAGATTGCATCCCAAACTATCTTGGCCAATAGCCATTGATAGACCTATCCTCCAGAAATGTATCTGCTTTTTTTTTTTTGAACCTCATTATAGTTTTGGCCTTCACAACATCCACTGGCAACAAGTTCCAAAGGTTGACTGTACATTGTCTGAAGAAATACTTCCTTTTGTTTGTTTTAAACTTACTGCCTATTAATTTCATTGGGTGATTCTTGGTTCTTGTATTATGTAAAGGAATAAATAACACCTCCTTATTCACTTTCGCCACATCATTCACAATTTTATAGACCTCTGTCATATCCCATTTTACTCTTTCTTTTCCAAGATGAAAAGTCCCACTCTTTTTAATCTCCCCACATATGGAAGCTGTTCCATACCTTTATTCAATTTTGTTGCCATTCTCTGCACCTTTTCCAATTCTAATATATCTTTTTTGAGATGGGGCAACCAGAACTGCACACAGTATTCAAGGTGGGGTCATACCATGGATTTATACAGTGGCATTATGATATTTGCTGACTTGCGATCTATCCATTTCCTAATGGTTCCTAACATTCTGTTCGTTTTTTTGACTGCTGCTGCACATTGAACAGATGTTTTAAAGATCTACCCACAATGACTCCAAGATCTCTTTCTTGAGTGATCACAGTTGAGGGTAGGTTTACACTGGGGGTGTGGGTCGACCTAAGATACGCAACTTCAGCGAAGTCGGTGTATCTTAGGTTGATTTATCTGGCCGCGAGGACGATGGCGAGTCGACTGCTGCCACTCCCCCGTCGACTCCGCTTCTGCCTCTCGCCGCGGTGGACTTCCAGAGTCGACGGCAGAGCGATCGGGGATCAATTTTATCGCGTCTACACTAGACGCGATAAATCGATCCCCGATAGGTCGTTCACTACCCGCCGATCCGACGGGTAGTGTAGACGTCCCCTAATATAGACTCCATCGTTTTGCATGTAGAGTTGTGATTGCGTTTTCCAATGTGCATTACTTACAGAGGCGATATGTAATTGTGGCTCATGGGGGAGCACAAATGAAATGTTCTGGGGGAGTCACATGCCCCCCCCATTTCTCGCATGCCTCTAATGGGGATGCCTAGCAACGAGGAGGCAGCACTCCCCCTGGCAGCGGCACTTTCCCTGTTTCCATGCAGAGCGGGGAGGGAGGAAGCTGGTTGCTGACTGAGCCCCTCCGCTCCACATGGGGCAGCTTCATCTTCCCTTATGCTGGAGTTCCACACATTACCTCTGCCTCTACCCCCTGACTCAGTGCATGGTCTGCAAAGCAGGCAGCATGACTGGGACTCCAGCAGCAGGGAAGGAGAAGCAGCAGCTGTGAAGGGGGGAGGAACAAGGCCTAATTGGTGAACAAAATAATGAGGGGGTGGGCTATGCTGCTCATCACACACTTTTGGGATCTTTTAAAGAAAGGGGTGGCAGGGGAGAATCCAGCTGTCTGTCAGCCACAATGCTGTCTGATGGAAGAACTGGAAGAAGCAAGCTTCACTGCTATGACTCCTCACACAGGTGTGCCCAAAGTGGTGTATTAATTTCGATGGAATGTTTGGGCCCAAAGAGTTAACATGCTGATGTGACCATGTCACTGTTTATTATTGGAGAGTGACTGAGCCATGTTAACTCCGTGAACTCTTTGGGCCCCTTTGCTGTATCTCAAACCAGCCCCTGTG
Organism: Terrapene triunguis; assembly: GCF_002925995.2. NCBI lineage: Eukaryota > Metazoa > Chordata > Testudines > Emydidae > Terrapene > Terrapene triunguis. The sequence continues at coordinate 3,713 of NW_020695487.1, forward strand.
AGCCCAACTCCCAGGCCATAGGCTGCAATATTGGCTCACGTTAGCTCCTCTGGGCTGAGCTCTGAGGCTGTGGGATTTGATACTGGAGAGGTGACTATTTCCAGACCAAACTGCAGCTCAAGTGCCAGCCATTTGTGGCCAGTCCCCCCATGAGCTCCACTCAGGTGCCTCCCTGGGAGCAGCGCACTGTGGAAACCCTGGCCCTGTGTCTATGGGGAGCTCAAATAATGGCAGCGAGAATGGTTTGATCATTGGGGAATGTGCATTTTTCCATTTTCCTCCCACTCCAAAGCAGATCAGCTGGTTTTGCTGAAACTTTTATCTCCGGGCAGCGAACAAGCCTGGTAATTTTTACCCCCACAGGCGAACTCTGAGTGAAGCTACGACCACTTGAAAAAAATATTTAAATCAAAGCTGCTTTGGAAGCTACTCCTGTCATGGGTTCTGACTGCACCGCGTCGCACCTGATTGTGCAGTGTGGGAAAGTCCATAACCTTGTCCATAACCAGGGCAGCTGGGGTTATGATACACTAGCAGGGCTGCATGCAGATGTGCCCCTAGATTGCATCAAAGCAAGTCTAATGGGGATTCATCTCTGGAGAGGCAACACCTGACCCATATGGATGTCTATGGGGACAGTGAGGGGGGAGAGTGGAGAGAGAGCAGGACATTTTGATGCCTTTAATAGAACATATACATGCAGCAGATGCTACTTCTTATAAATGCATCTAACCTACTGCCATCTGATGGCAGATGGGTGCGACTGAGCTGGCATTGTATCAAAGACAGGGACTCTCAGAGTTATGGCACCTGCTTTAGCTGGGAGGTGGGTTCTTTGCTTTGATTTTGGGAGGAGGCTCATGTTTTGTAAATAAATAGAAATTTGGGGCTGGGTGTTAACAGGGGAGATGCTGAGAAATTTTTACTGTAGGATCAAAATATGGAATATGAAACCAGAGTTATTTTCATGATGCTGTTTTGGCAGCAGTCACCAGGTAGTGACACTACATAGTCTGACAAGTTCTTTTGCATGCAAGCTGTACACAGTCATTGAGGATGTGCTATATTGTTGTCAGCTTTGTGATGCACATTACTTTGGGGTGAGCTGTGGAAAGTGGCAGGAGAGTTTGCCCTTTGC
>NW_020695487.1:4860-6009 GCF_002925995.2 Terrapene triunguis
GGAGTGAGGAGCTGGGTATCAATTCCTGGCACAAGTTTCCTGAGGCAGGTCGGAGAGAATACCTAGCCCTCAGGAGACATTTGTAACAATCCCCTGCTCTGCAGTACAGATAACACCCCAGGGGTTATATAAATTGTTTCTAATTATACTAATGTATAATAATCTCCATGGCTCAGATTTTCAAAGCCACTCAAAGGATTTGGACACACAACTCCCACCATACCCTAGACAGCTTTGGAAATAGGAGCCTACCTGTACACGTAATATTGCGGACAAAGGAATTAGTGAGAGATGGTCACAGAGTTGACAGTGTCTACACTGCAAAGAAAGACGCACGGCAGCAAGTCTCAGAGCCTGGGTCCACAGACTTGGGCTTGCGGAGCTCAAGCTATGGGGTCAAAAATAAAAAGTAACAGTGGAGAGTTCCTGCCCAAGGTCTGAGACCTTTCCACCTCGCCAGGTTTCAGAGCCCACTCTCCTGCCCAAGAGGGAACGTCTACACTGTTACTTTTATCTCCACTGGTTTAAGCAGCAAAGCTGAATTGCTGTTGTCACCTGCCTCTTAATCTCTCTCTGTAGCAGTCACAGTAATCCAGCTAATAATGTGTCTGCCATGACCTAGCGATATATCACTCTGTTGTTGTGTTATAGGGATTGTATTGCACAATGAGCCAATCCCCAGCTGGTGGAAATCCATGCTGATGTCGGTGTGGTGTGCTCTTTTCCACCAGTTGAGGCTCAGCCCTTATATTGTTATATTTGTATTGATATTGTCTCAATTGCAATGGTATCTGCACTGGTGTGTGGGCTCCAATGGCAGGGTTAGGTCCAATTAAGTGACTGATCTTTCAATCAATTCCACATGTATCCTGTTGAAGGATTGGGGTCTACAAATCTTGCAATATCCTGAACTTGGGGTTTCCTGGCTTTTATTTGCTTAACTATCAATGTTAACCTCGCCCCAGGTTAGAGCCGCGGGAACTGCCGCTCACCCCTCTCTTGCTGTCTGGTGCAGGTGCTGGAGTCACAGGCCAGGAGCCCTGCAGCTCCCCAGGTGAGTGAGAGCACAAGAGACGTGGAAGAAGGGGAGACACAGAAAGGAGTGAAACTCCCAACAAGGCAACAGGAGGGCAGATGGGAAGGTGTAGG
>NW_020695488.1:0-3962 GCF_002925995.2 Terrapene triunguis
AGGAACCAAGCTGATTGCTGGATATTTCTCATTGATTTTATGAACATCTCTCACTCCAACTTAGGGCCCAACTGTTCCCTTTCATGCCAAATAAAGAGGCAAGGGATGAAAATATGAAAAAAAGATGTGCTCCAGAAAAGAAGCACTAATTGCATTTATCTTCTTTCTGTTACATATTCCTCAGGCCTTTTTCAGAGTCCACAGTAGGCATGTGTCACAGGGTATACTAACCCCGCACTGGCAAAGCAGGGGTTAAAGAACAGTTCTTGGCCCAAGAGGCCATGCCCCCTCACCCCTGCTGGGTGTACTCTCTGTGGAGGGAGCAGCTCAGCTCAGTCTGGGCTGATTGAGGAGGAGGGTGGTTGTGTGCAACAGCCTCCTGCCAGGAAGCTGTTGTGGTTGAGCCTCCTAGCTGCACCACGGGAAGCCAGTCAACAGCAGGAGCTGGGAGGGATAGCTTGTTGTTGCCAACAGAGGGGCTGCCAGAGATGAAAGAGAAAGGACGTGAGAGACACTCCACCTCTGACCCCAGCGACAATGCCAGAGTGACGGGAACAAGGGTAGGAAGTGACCCAAGGAATGTGCTTGGGGGTATTGGTACCTGAGCCCTGTGCCAGGATACCTTGTTTCGAAGGGCCCTGGGTCAGAACCCGGTGAACTAGGGCGGGCCTGACTTCTCCTCCCCTACTCATTTGGACTCTCACCGCTAGGTGACTTTGCTCCGATAACACTGCTAGGAGAAGCAGCCCTTTGAACTCTCGCCAGCAGGCATTACACCATTAGGCCATATTGCTGGCCTGGGACACGCAGAAAGCCCTGACAGCATGTTCTACAGCAATGCTCCATAGCCAAATAGGGAGCAAGGGTGGTTTCTGAAGTGCTATCAAGTCAGTTCTGTATGGCAGTTTCCTGGGCAACAAGGAGCAGAGCTGATGTCAGCATGGGCCTTCACACTTGAGTAGAAGATCTCCCTACTGGCCATTGGCCTCTTGTGCTTTGGCAATATGGATCAGTGCAGGAATAGTGCTGGTCCTGTTCACAGATTACTACTGGTAATAATGCCCTGGCCAGCTTGCAAGTATTAGTGATTCAAGCAACAATACACTAAGAAACTGCACCATCTACTCAGGACACTTCCTACACTAACACAGGAACAAATCAACATACCCTTAGAGCCCCGACCGGGGTTATTCTATCTACTACCCAAGATCCACAAACCTGGAAATCCTGGACGCCCCATCATGTCGGGCATTGGCACTCTCGCTGAAGGACTGTCTGGATATGTGGACTCCCTACTCAGACCCTACGCCACCAGCACTCCCAGCTATCTCCGTGACACCACAGATTTCCTGAGAAAACTACAATGCATTGGTGACCTCCCAGAAAACACCATCCTAGCCACCATGGATGTAGAGGCTCTCTACACAAACATCCCACACACAGATGGAATACAAGCTGTCAGGAACAGTATCCCTGATGATGACACAGCACAACTTATTGCTGAGCTCTGTGACTTTATCCTCACGCACAATTATTTCAAATTTGGTGACAATATATACCTCCAGACCAGTGGCACCGCTATGGGCACCCGCATGGCCCCACAATATGCCAACATCTTTATGGCTGACCTGGAACAACGCTTCCTCAGCTCTCGTCCACTCACACCCCTTCTCTACCTACGCTACATTGATGACATCTTCATCATCTGGACCCATGGGAAGGAGACCCTGGAAGAATTCCACCATGATTTCAACAGCTTCCACCCCACCATCAACCTCAGCCTGGACCAATCTACACGGGAGGTCCACTTCCTGGACACCACAGTACAAATAAGCAATGGCCATGTTAACACCACCCTATACCGAAAACCCACCGACCGCTATGCCTACCTTCATGCCTCCAACTTCCACCCCGGACACACCACACGATCCATCGTCTACAGCCAAGCACTGAGGTACAACCGCATCTGCTCCAACCCCTTAGACAGAGACCAACACCTACAAGATCTTCACCAAGCATTCTCTAAACTACGATACCCACACAAGGAAATAAAAGAACAAATCAACAGAGCCAGACGTATACCCAGAAGCCTCCTGCTACAAGACAGGCCCAAAAAAGAAACCAACAGAACTCCACTGGCCATCACCTACAGCCCTCAGCTTAAACCTCTCCAACGCATCATCAGTGATCTACAACCCATCCTGGACAATGATCCCTCACTTTCACAGACCTTGGGAGGCAGGCCAGTCCTCGCCCACAGACAACCCGCCAACCTTAAGCATATTCTCACCAGCAACCACGCACCGCACCATAACAACTCTAACTCAGGAACCAACCCATGCAACAAACCTCGATGCCAACTCTGCCCACATATCTACACCAGCAGCACTATCACAGGACCTAACCAGATCAGCTACAACATCACCGGCTCATTCACCTGCACGTCCACCAATGTTATATATGCCATCATGTGCCAACAATGCCCCTCTGCTATGTACATTGGCCAAACTGGACAGTCACTACGCAAGAGGATAAATGGACACAAGTCAGATATCAGGAATGGCAATATACAAAAACCTGTAGGAGAACACTTTAACCTCCCTGGCCACACAATAGCAGATGTTAAGGTAGCCATCCTACAGCAAAAAAACTTCAGGACCAGACTCCAAAGAGAAACTGCTGAGCTCCAGTTCATTTGCAAATTTGACACCATCAGATCAGGATTAAACAAAGACTGTGAATGGCTATCCAACTACAGAAGCAGTTTCTCCTCCCTTGGTGTTCACACCTCTACTGCTAGCAGAGCACCTCACCCTCCCTGATTGAACTAACCTCGTTATCTCCACACTGATTTATACCTGCCTCTGGAGATTTCCATTACTTGCATCTGAAGAAGTGAGGTTCTTACCCACGAAAGCTTATGCTCCCAATACTTCTGTTAGTCTTAAAGGTGCCACAGGACCCTCTGTTGCTTTCTACAGATTCAGACTAACACGGCTACCCCTCTGATACTCAAGCAACAATGTGGTGTTTGTACCAGTAAGACGTTGACCTACCCACATGTTGTTGGTTTTTTTGTTCAATATTTGATTTATTGTTTCCATTTTACTGGTAAATTTAGAAAATAATAAAGATAATGTTAAAAAAGTAGTGTTATTGAATGAGTGGTGGTGCAGCATGGGGCATCACAGCATTGTAGCCAAGTCACTCACCCGCAGGTGTGGTATGGAGGTCTGTGTGCTATGGATGGAAACACTGCTTCATGGCAATCTGTGAAACACAGCTGGGTGCCCAAAGGCAGAGGAAGCTGTACCCACAATATGGAGTTGTAATATCGCATGCACGGGTTCAGGTAGTATGGATTCCACAACACATACTTTAAAGCATCCCTGTTCTGCTTTAACTTGTTCACTAGTGCTCATAGTTAGGAGGAATGTATGGAATTCCCTATCATATCTCCAGTTAGAATATTGCAGACCCCTTTTAGGAACTATGCTGCTACCTGGTGCATCAGGGAGTATAGAGTTAGAAGTATGAGAGTACTCCCTATTCAGAGCTATTGCCCTCCTGTGACAGTAATTTGGTGCAGCTTTCAATCTTTTGATTTCCTATTTTTGCTTATAGAATCATAGAATCATAGGATATCAGGGTTGGAAGGGACCTCAGGAGGTCATCTAGTCCAACCCCCTGCTCAAAGCAGGACCAATCCCCAACTAAATCGTCCCAGCCAGAGCTTTGTCAAGCCTGAGCTTAAAAACCTCTAAGGATGGAGAGTCCTCCAGCTCCCTAGGTAACCCATTCCAGTGCTTCACCACCCTCCTACTGAAAAAGCTTTTCCTAATATTCAACCTAAACCTCCCCCACTGCAACTTGAGACCATTACTCCTTGTTCTGTCATCTGGTACCACTGAGAACAGTCTAGATCCATCCTCTTTGAAACCCCCTTTCAGGTAGTTGAAAGC
>NW_020695489.1:0-10532 GCF_002925995.2 Terrapene triunguis
GAAATGTAGTTCTTTCCCTGCTCCAGGGCTGGCTCTATAGGCAGGGAGCTAACCAAGGAACTACAGCTCCCAGGGCCCCCTGTTGGTTCTCAGCTCCTATGCTGGATCCCTGCCGCCCCTGCAAATGGGCTGCCCCAAGTGCTTGCTTTGCTGGTGCCTAGAGCCGCCCCTGTTGTTGGGGAAAAGCATGAGATCAATAGAGCAAATCAAAAACTATGGACATGATCCAAAGCCCATTGAAGTCAATCAGAGTACTCTACTCTAGATCAGGCCCTATAATGATAAGATCTAATCTTATGGAAATTTGAGTTTTATCCTGAAATCTTCAATAGGGAAGATGATATTCTATAGCATAGCTCATACTGAATGAATGGTTAAACACTTATTTAAAATTAGAAAACCACTAAATGTTCTAGTGTTGAGTCCTGAAGATTGTATCTCGCCTCCTATAGTTCTAGCCAAATTATAAGGATGAAAATGAAGGTCTATAAAAAAGCTTTCTAAAACAGACGTAAATGATCAAGTTTCAGTGGAACTAATACTTAGAAAAAGGATTAAAAGCAAACCAACCAACTCAGAGCAAATTACATTTATAAATAACACTAGGATGCTAACTATTCTTAGTAATCAAATCCAAAGCCTGAAAGCACCAGTAGAAAAGGAGTGTATGAGCCAAGACCATTGTAAATAAGGAAGATATCCATAGGCTAATGCTGGCATAACAGTAGCTAACGATTCATTAAACTTCTTAGCTGTGGAACTGAGAAGAACAGACCCAAGCCACAATTCCCACTTGAACTCTCTCTCATGCAAAGGGGGCAGACACACTGCTTCACCTCTTTGGGGATCCATTGTTCTTCCGAGGGGTGTTCTGGGAGGTCATGGGTGGACAGGTTACCAGGAGAGATGGGAAAGAGTAAAATAAATGTTAATTGGCTGAGTGGGTGTGTCTGACATGTCTAGTCATTATAGTCAAATATATCTGCCAGGGTATTTATGGTACATTCAGATAAAGGAAGATCAATTTCCACATTCTCTTCAGCTTTGCCTCAGGATGCAACATATTTTGCAGAGTATGAAGCACTTACAGCCCAGAAGAGGCCCATCTGAAAGACCACCACACCTGGTTGGCACCATCCGATGACATGGGGAGGCAGTATAAGATAGAGGCCTGAGCTCAGGAATTGGAGCTAGGATCTGCTAAGCTCAAGTTTTTCTATTGACTTGCTGCATGACTTCAGTCAAGTCAATCTCTCATTTTCCTCATCTATAAAATCATATCACAGATCAGCATCATACAGACATTAAAACTCAGTGTTCTGCAAGTGAATGCTGCTAAATATCTTAATAGGAATGAGGTAAGTGTATCTCGTTAATACTGGAATAAAAGATTTGAAAGACAATAGAATGGATAGACAAATTACAGCTGTCTTCTCTTTTTGAAAAGAAAAATGTTTCTTGTATCTTAGATTGAAAACAATGATTGAATGCACATATATAACTGCTGCTGTCATGACCATTGGGCATATGAATCTAAATCAAGGCCTGACGCAAGTGATAAAACTGCAATTTATTTTTGTTCTTCCCTACTTGATTTAGATGATTTAGTTCTTTTTCAGTGAAGTTACTGACTTTCAAATTCACTTTAAAACATTGTTTAGAATTAAGTTACTTTCTTATTGCTCCTTATTAACATTAAATTGCCAACAAGCTATCATGGTTTGCAATGACAAAGACAACTAATTAACTAAATCCATCACCAGTACCCTCAACGCTTTAAAAATAGAAAAACCCATTAAACATCAAGCAGAAAAAAGTCAAACATCAGTTACGAAGCACTGTTTCCATTAGGAAATTGCTTCTCTTACCTCTGTAGTGGAATATGGGTTTTTATTGTTGTTTTTAAAACACACGTATTTGCTTAAAACTTGCCTAAATTGAGCTTTAAGTACTGAGGACTAAAATTCTGCCCTGTATTAGATCTGATCTAGAAGAGGAAAAAAGACAGTTTTGCTTCATTCATTCCAGGCCCCCTGTGCAGGAGCAGGCCAGGGAACCTATTTAGGTCCTGACTCAGTAAGATAATGAAGCATTGTTTTTTCACACCCCTGAGCGAGAAAGTTTCATCCCTTCCTGTTCATCCCCACAGCTAAACTCTTGCCCAGGTTCTAATCTCATCTCTCGAATATTTTTTTCTCTGGTCTTGACAAATACAGTCTTTCCCTGCTCATATCCAATCAGAATACTTCTGCAAAGATCATTCTCCTAGCCCATCATTGTCTTTACATCACCTCCCTCTTTTCAAATGTCCATTGGGTCCCCCTTCTCTATCACATCAAAATAAGCTCATCATCTTCACTCCACCTGTCATCTCTCATTCAGCACTGAAAGGTCAATTCCTGCCTTCAATCAGCCTATGATGCCAACCTCCATTGCCCACTTGGGTCAACACCTTTCTCCCATGCTCTCCCTCATACTTGGGCGAAGCATCCCATAAATAGCCACAAAAATCACTTCATTGTTCTGCTTCAAATCCTTAAAACTCTCCTTTGATGTGATACTTACAAAAAGTTGACAAACATTAGGATGGTGCTAGTCAGAGACCACTGCCTAGCATGCGGACCAATATGGTCTCATTGTTTCTGTACAGGCCAGCTTACAATTTATATTATTCTGTCTGTACCCTTCTGTTGTCTCTTGCCTGGTAAGTAGGTTGGAAGTTCTTGAGGTGCAGGGACTGTCTTTTTGTTCTGTGTTTGCATAGCACAGTGGGGTCCTGGTCCCTAACTGGGGCACATGGATGCTATGACAACACATATAAATAATAGCAATACAGGACAGCAAATATAATGCAAGGTAAGACTTAGTGAAGGATGCTCTGTATATATGTGTTGGATAGGGGTGCAGAGAGAGTGCTTTAGGTCTCTGTAAGGACATTGGCCACCCCATGCACCCCCTCATGGCTAAGGGGCACTCTGCACTACCCTGCTCATTATGCTCCTTCTTCTAGGCCCTTTTACAGGCTAAACACACTTTATTCATCCAATCACCATCCTTATTGGGGCTGGTTTTCTTCAGACAAAATTAATTGAACAGTAAAACTCAGTCCTAAAAGTCTGTCGTAGGGAACAGCTCTTACCTCAGAGCCTAGGTGAGCAAGAGAGTTCATTCACAGCGTCTTTTCATCAATTTTTAGGCACTGACCCATTCTGAGGGTCAGCTTGCAAGTGCTCTGCTCAGCACTGGCTCCCTTTCAGAATTCTCGGAGTCAGCCCCGCAGCTCTTTTATAAGGAACCAGTAGCTTGAGGGTTCCTTCCTGCACCAGGTGTCTCTGATTAACTCATTTAACAAGCCTGCCCCAGGCTTCAAGTCTCCTGCAGGCAGCTCCCTCTGCTCTCTCTCTATCTCCTTCCCCAAAATCTCATGCTGCAGAGGTGGGGTCCAACTGCATGTTCCTTTCGGTCAAGTGATTGACTTGTATCAGTTCACATTTGCAAAGTTATTTTCACAAGGAAAAGTTATTTTCACTTTGTTTTCAAAATGAAAGCTAAGGATCTCATTGACAGGGCCCAAAGAGTGACGCTGTTAACAACGAACTCCCATGAGCCACCACAGTCCCCCTCTACCTTATCAGTGTCCATGTTACTAAAAACCAAATACCCTTAAAGTTAATCAAAGGTTATTTATTTACACAATGGACCCAGTCCTGCTCTTATGGAAGCCAATGAGAGTCCAGAATCAGGTCCAAAGTGTTTAAATAAATTCTTATTACCTGCTCTTGCTTACAGAATGACTCATGGCAACAGCAAGTATTAATGCATTCAATATGGACAATCATTTCAGTTGCTCAAATACAAATAAATATAAATTCAGGAACAGTTTCCTTTTTCCCCTGACAGTATAAAATAAATTCAACAGCTGATCTCTAAGAGGACCACAGAAACTGTTAGAGAGTTACTGTTTAAGTAATTGCAATAAGCTATTATTGCTGTTTAGTAGATTTTATTCCCGTATTAATGACTTTCAACTCAAACTTGTTTGAAAATGATAAAATTTTCAATATTTTTTTATGAAATATTTTGAATGAAATTTTCAATTTTGGGCAAAATTTGACAAGCTCTACAAGCTGGTCAAAAATCTGCAAATAATTTTCACTACAAACTTTCAATTTTTTGACAGTAAAATTGAAAAATGTTGCTCACCACTACTTACCTGTTATATTTATATACTTGTGATTTAGAAGGATTATTCCTGCAGATTCTGTTTCCTGACATTCTCATTCAAATTTTATTTCAATAGACTCTACAGAATATCTTTGGTATAGTCTTATTCTTCCTTCTTTATGACCTAAGCTGTCATGCTTGAATAGTCACCAAGTATTACAATACTGTCATCAGAAATGCTTAATTACATCTAGGTCCTCCTCCACAACTGTGTCTGTATAGTCTAGCTCAGTGGTCTCCAAAGTGGGGTGCGCAAGAGGATCCTTGGGGGTGTGCGGCAGGAGGAGCGCTTTTTTTTTTTTTTTGCTTCTTCGGTTCAGGTGGGGGTCCGACCGGCTTTATTTATTTATTTTTTTTTTTTGCTTCAGCAAAAATGGTAGAGCTGGCACAGCAGGGGGTGCGTGCTCAAAAATTTTTTACTGATAGGGGTGTGTGCGCGATCAAAAAAGTTTGGGGACCACTGGTCTAGCTCATCTATTTTTGTGTTTTAGTTTCTTGCATTGATAGACAGACATTTATAACTTTTTATTGACCACAAATCTCCATGACCTCAACTTGCAGTTCCAGCCTTATTTTCTTCATCAGATAAAGCTCACTCTTTCTAAGTTCTTTACCTCAATGATATATTGTGGGTGCGTGTTCCAACAGATTAATCATGCATGGTGTAAAAACTATTTTCTTTCATCTGCTTTACATTTGCTGCCTTTCAGTTTCATGGAATGCCCCTGGTTCCTGTATTATATAACAGTAAACCATACAGTGTATGATTTACCTTCTTTATGCCATTCACTACTATTTTATAAATCCTTATTGTGTCCCCTCTTATTCATCTCCTCTATAAAATCAGTCAGTGAAATCCTGTGCTTATTCTCCTTAGTGCAAGTTCAGTGGGGCCAGGATTTCACTGAAAATCTTTCCACCCTTCATATGAAAGTCTTCCCATGGCTCTTATAATTTTCATCATGTGTCCCTGAATCCCTTCAATTTGTGAGATATATAGTAAACAGAATATATTGGGGATACCAAAGAATTTTCCAGTTTGGGAGCACTAGGGCCCAGATCTACAAAGGTACTTGGGTGCCTAAACTTCAGACTTAGACACCTAAGTCCCAGTTCTAGGTGTTACTGTCATCCACAAAACTCCCACTGCTGCCTAACATTGTCAATACCTAAACTCATTCAGATGGCACCTACATCTGCACTATGAGACTTCCCTAGGCACCTCAGTTTCTGCCTCTTTTAATGCTAGTTTTAATCCTATTTTGATGTCAGGTTCTCTCCTGTTGAAGCTGTTCCACTTTAATAAATACTTAGCTAGTCATTGGGCCAGAGAGAAAATATGACTTTACAGCCTGGCAGTTAAGGAACCTCTGTGGGAGACCAAGGGTCCAGTCCTTCTGCTCCAATAACCCTTTTCTTATTTATCCCCAGTGGAACAGCTTCAATAGCAGAGACTGAGGGAGCCCCTCTTTAGAATATCCCACAGCTCAGTTGTCAGCGCACAGTCCTGAGAGGGGAGTGGACCCCTGTTCAAATTCTTTCTCTCCATGAGGCAGAGAGGGGAATTGAACCTGGGTCGCCTACATATTAGGTGAGAGCACCCTGCCCCTGCATTCTGAGCAGAGTGAAGCAAAGCAGGCACCTAACGCATTGTCACAAGAAACTTAGGTGCTTCTAAGCCACCTGACAGCAGGAGAAGGGTTCATGACTGTGGATGGCAAGACTGCAGCTCAGTCTTAAACACCTAGCTCCCTGACAGGGAGGGGCTTAGGACACACCCCTCTTCGGCATCTCCCATTGGCTAGTTTAGGCAGCACCTCACCTACCATGCTGGCTTTTGTAGATGGTGTTCTAAGGCACACCTCTCTCCCAATTCTTTGTATGGGGATCCTAGCTTTAGTAAAGAGAAATGCCTTCTCCTGTCTTTAGCTGGTCAAAAGACTCTGCCCTCCCTGTTGGATGCAGTTATGGCCATAGTGATCCAGTCCTCACTCAGGCTTTGTAGATCTCAATGTTGTTCCAGTGATTTTCTAGGCACCTAACAATTAGGTGCTGTGACAGTAAGTGGTACAATGCCCAAGTCCGTTTGTAGATCCAGGCCTGAGTGACTTCATCCAGCTGGTTAGAGGCTAGCCAGCAATGTGCCTAAACCAGCTATGAAGTGAAGCCTGATTGGCAAATGACAGAAATGCAACATCAAAGATTTAAATAAAACAGAAGGCAAACCAAAGTAGTCCCAAGGTTTGTTTCCAGCCTGATATGAATGTGAGGTCCGTGCCCAGTGCATCCACCTCAGTCTATTAAGTCATTATGTATGTATATTAAATCATTGTTGCTAATGATATCATGTCCTAACACGACCAGGAAATGTGCTGGGAAATGCCCACAGGGGAGAATTGTTGATACTGTATTACCTGTTTGCTGAGTGGGAAGTGCTTCTTCAAACTAAGCCTTTTAATGCTGTGTTTTATCTATCTCCACTTCACCCCACAGCACATTCCTATTTTTTGGCTGAGTCTGCAGACCAATCTGGCAAGGCTTGGAGAGTCTGTGTGTGTGAATAGATTGTTCTGATATTGAGCCTATACATTGAAAGTTTGATATGATTGTGTAATTGTATTGAGGTAAGGGACCCAGCTGCCTCCATGATGAGCACAGAAATATGCTTATTAAATATAAATCACAGAAGGGATGCTGGGGTTTATCGTGGATTATGCTGCTTTTATTACTCAATTTACTGGCTCTCTGGATTGACTGAATTAGATTAAGGAATGAGAAATATATAGCTTCTGATGAGATAAAAACTGAACTAAGCAGTGCCAGCCACTCTTCAGAGCAGATCAAATTGCTCAGTACTCCTCTTATCTACCTGGTTGAATAATATTCCTAGCTCTATATGCCTTTGCACCCACCTAGGTACTGAAAATCCCTCTCCCTTCCCTCCCGCCACACACACACACAACAACAGCGGTATTTCAGCAGCCCACAAGCATTAATAGATTTATCTTCACAACATGCAGACAGGGGAGTTTGAGAGGGAGAGCAAGAGATCCCGCTGCTGAACAGGTACCAGGTGAGTGTGAGAGTACTAGCTGTTCGTGTGAGTGAGTTTGCTCAACTGTTTGAATTTTAATTTTGATTCTGATTTCAGGTGACTTCAGTTTCAGCTGCTGTGGCAGTTGGGACTGAGTGCCTAACCCTGTTCCCTTGATTGTTCCCTTGATTGCCTTTGATTAGCTTTCCCCAGTGTGACTCACGAGGGGGTAGGACTGACTTAGGCAAGCAGGCTTTAAAAGCCAGAGGCAGAGTGACCAGAGGGCTACAGACAAGGGAGTTTGAGAAGGAGTTTGACAGAGGGAGGCCTACAATAGTTAGGAAGATCCGCAACACCTGTGCCAGTACTGCTTCTGTCTCCTCCACCTGTGCCTGTAGCCAGACAGAGTGCCTGAGCATGGATGCTTCTACCCAGATTCTAGTGTGGTTTTGCAGGGACTGTGACTTGCAATTCCCACTTACTGATACCCAGGCTGGGGGGACCATCCAATGTGAAAGGTGCCTGTTGGTGGAATCTCTCAGGCAGCAGGTGGGAGAGCTACAGGAGGAGGTGGCTAGGTTGAGGAGCATCCGAATCCACGAGCAATTCCTGGACAGTCTCCATGTGGAGACAGCTGAGGTAGTTGTCCCAGTATATAGGACTGCTGCCACACCACTGATGGAAGAGGAGATGGCTCAGGGTGGACACTGGCAGCTGGTTACTTCTGGCATCAGGTAGTGCTCCACCCCTGCTCCAAACCCTCCCGTAGTGGTAGTAGGTAACCATTATGCTCTTCTTGATACAGGAGAGAAGGAATCACCCCCTACAGCAGAGGAGGAGAAGCCTCGTACCCCTAAGGCTGGGAGATCTGCTGCCACCACTGCAAATAGGAAACATAGAGTAGTGGTGGTCGGAGACTCTCTTCTGAGGGGGACAGAGGCGCCCATCTACCACCCTGACAATTCATCTCGAGAGGTATGCTGCCTGCCGGGGGCCCGTATCCGAGACGTTACAGAGGCATTGTCAAGGATTATCCAGCCTTCTGACTACCAGGGCCAGCTCTAGGATTTTTGCCGCCCAAAGCAAAAACAATTTTGGCCGCCCCCCCCTTTTTAATTACCCCACCCCCGGCCCCGCCTCAACTCTGCCCCTTCCCCAAATCCCCAGCCCTGCCTCCTTCCCCCAGGCTCTCAAGCCTGGGAGGGAGGGGGAGCAGCGGCGCACGAAACGGCCTCTCGGGATCTCCCCCTCCCTCCCAGGTTTGAGAGCCTGGGAGGGAGGGCGAGTAGCGGCGCGCGAATCAGCTGTTTCGCGCGCCGTGGTGCGCGAGCGGCAGCGGAGGTGAGCTAGGGTGGCCGGGGCACATTTTTAGGGGCAGCATTCTGGCGCCGGCCATGCCGCCCCTAAAAATGTGCCGCCCCAAGCACCAGCTTGTTTTGCTGGTGCCTAGAGCCGGCCCTGCTGACTACTACCCCATGCTACTCATCCATGTGGGCACAAATGATACTGCGAGGTGTGACACTGAGCGGATCAAGAGTGACTACAGGGCTCTGGGAGTATGGGTGAAGGAGTTTGGAGCGCAGATGGTAGTCTCTTCCATCCTTCCTGTCAATGGTAGGGGCCTGGGCAGAGACAGGTGCATCGTGGAGGTGAATGCCTGGCTGCGAAGATGGTGTTGCCAGGAGGGCTTTGGCTTCCTTGACCACAGGATGCTATTACAGGAAGGACTGCTAGGCAGAGGTGGTGTTCACCTTTCAAGGAGGGGAAAGACCCTAATTGGACATAGACTGGCTAACCTAGTGAGAAGGGCTTTAAACTAGGTTTGATGGGAACAGGTGAGCAAAGCCCACAGGTAAGTGGAGAACATGGAGACCTGGGAGATGGGTCGGAAATGGGAGGGAGCGTGGGCTATAATGGCAGAGAGAAAGGGTCAGGGAAAAACTAGGAGGCAAGATCAAATCAGGATCTTAGATGCCTATATACAAATACAAGAAGTATGGGTAATAAGCAGGAAGAACTGGAAGTGATAATAAATAAGTACAACTATGACATTGTTGGCATCACTGAAACTTGGTGGGATAATACACAGGATTGGAATGTTGGTGTGGATGGGTACAGCTTGCTCAGGAAGGATAGACAGAGGTAAAAGGGAGGAGGTGTTGCCTTGTATATTAAAAATGTACACACTTGGTCTGAGGTGGAGATGGGCATAGGAGACGGAAGTGTTGAGAGTCTCTGGGTTAGGCTAAAAGGGGTAAAAAGCAAGGGTGATGTCATGCTAGGGGTCTACTACAGGCCACCTAACCAGGTGGAAGAGGTGGATGAGGCTTTTTTTAAACAACTAACAAAATCATCCAAAGCCAAGATCTGGTGGTGATGGGGGACTTCAACTATTCAGATATATGTTGGGAAAATAACACCGTGGGGTACAGACTATCCAATAAGTTCTTGGACTGCATTGCAGACAACTTTTTATTTCAGAAGGTTGAAAAAGCTACTGGGGGGAAGCTGTTCTAGATTTGATTTTAACAAATAGGGAGGAACTTGTTGAGAATTTGAAAGTGGAAGGTAGCTTGGGTGAAAGTGATCATGAAATCATAGAGTTCACAATTCTAAGGAAGGGTAGAAGGGAGTACAGCAAAATAGAGACAATGGATTTCAGGAAGGCGGATTTTGGTAAGCTCAGAGAGCTGATAGGTAAGGTCCCATGGGAATCAAGACTGAGGGGAAAAATTACTGAGGAGAGTTGGCAGTTTTTCAAAGGGACAATATTAAGGGCCCAAAAGCAAGCTATTCCGCTGGGTAGGAAATATAGAAAATGTGGCAAAAGGCCACCTTGGCTTAACCATGAGATCTTGCATGATCTAAAAAATAAAAAGGAGTCATATAAAAAATGGAAACTAGGACAAATTACAAAGGATGAATGTAGGCAAACAGCACAGGAATGCAGGGACAAGATTAGAAAGGCAAAGGCACAAAATGAGCTCAAACTAGCTACAGGAATAAAGAGAAACAAGACTACTTTTTATCAATACATTAGAAGCAAGAGGAAGACCAAAATCAGGGTAGGCCCACTGCTCAGTGAGGAGGGAAATACAGTAACAGGAAACTTGGAAATGGCAGAGATGCTTAATGACTTCTTTGTTTCGGTCTTCACCGAGAAGTCTGAATGAATGCCTAACATAGTGAATGCTAATGGGAAGGGGGTAGGTTTAGAAGATAAAATAAAAAAAAGAACAAGTTAAAAATCACTTAGAAAAGTTAGATGCCTGCA
>NW_020695490.1:0-3074 GCF_002925995.2 Terrapene triunguis
TGGTGGTCGTGGAACCCCCATCCCTAGGACAGTGCATCTTTTGCCTTCCAATTGGTGGAGTCTCCTTCTGCTCCCTTCCCTCAGATGGGTCATCTAGTCCACTCTCCGCATTAGTACCTGTAGAGAGAACATGAAAACAATTGCTCACCTGTATCTCCATTGCTGGTACATGGACGCTCCTCTTTCTCCTTCTGGAGGTCACATGCTGCCAAACTTCTTCATCATCCTTCTGTCCCTGCTGCGCCTGCTCTGAATCTTCAGAACATTGTGGCTGTAGAAGCATCTCCTGACGTCTGTCCAGGAAATCTTCATTTTCCCTTATGCAACGCAGAGTCGATACTCGTTGATGGCTCCTCTCTCCCTTGTTCTCTTCCACCCCTTTATATATCTTTTGCATAAGGCGGGAACCCTTTGTCCCTCTGGGTTTCCACCCCCCTCCCCCCACTGGAAAAGCACCAGGTTAAAGATGGATTCCAGGTCAGGTGACATGATCACATGTCACTGCAAGACTTCATTACCCACTTGCCAGCACACACATATACAGGAAGACTAACAGGTAAACACAGCCATCTGCAGACAATGGTCCTTGTTAATGGGAGTCATCAAGATTCCAAACCACCATTAATGGCCCACACTTTGCATAATTACAATAGGCCCTCAGAGTTATATTTCATATTTCTAGTTTTAGATACAAGAGTGGTACATTTATACAAATAGGATGATCACACTCAGTAGATTATAAGCTTTGTAATGATACCTTACAAGAGACCTTTTGCATGAAGCATATTCCAGTTACATTATATTCACTTATTATCATATTTTTATAAAACTATTCCAGTTACATTATATTCACTTATTATCATATTTTTATAAAACTATTCCAGTTACATTATATTCACTTCTTATTATGTTTTTATAAAACCATATAGACTGCACAACGTCACACCATCTATAAATGATCTAGACTAGCCTAGAAAAAGTCTAGAAGCAATTTCGCCAATAGATGGAAACAGGGCTATAAGAGCGGACAGGTCACACTGTGCTTTGAGATTCATTGGGAATTCCCTGCCCACGTTCAGGGTTTGTGACACTTTCTTCTCCAGCCCTCAGGAGACTGACTTAGGATCAGAGAAATTCAAACTGTGAATCCTAAGCATGGAGAGCCAGGGCCACTGTGGTAAGTGGCCCTTTGGGAGGTGGAGGGGTAGAATGGGGAGAGGATAAAACTCTCTAACACAGAGTTACTGTGTCAAGGGTGGAGGGTGATGGTGAAGGGGGAATCCCTCGGACTCACCCCATCACCCTCCAGTAGCACTGGAGGTAAAGCACCACATTTTACTCTCCCTGCTCCAACTATTTTAGCATCTAGTTAATTCTGGCCCATAAGGGAGAAAATGTACAAACAATAAATGGTTTCCAGCGTGGCCTGGAGCAATGTGAGAATATCTGGGAATGAGACAATCTGGCCCCAAAGGGGGAACACAGGGACTAGCAATAATTCTGCTACTGCGGGGATGAGAATACATGAGTTGCTCAAGGTCAGTTCACACTAGGAAATCTGATGGAGGGTCACAGGGATGTGCTGGCTAATCCCAATCACATTTTTGCTGCCTGTTCCCAGCACTTTTCCCCAGATCTCTCCCATCACCTGGAGTCTGCAGCTCAGGAGTTGATCTCGGCAGAGCCTGAGGCTGCCCCAGTGCCCTGGTTCCAGCCACCAGAGAAAGTCCGCACCTGGGCTGGGCACACAGGGGGCTTTAATGTAGGTCTCTTGCCAGCACAGACCCTGCTGGTGGAGCAGCAGCTGCTCAGTCCAGGTTCCCAGATCACAATGGAGGCAGCAGTGTCTGACCCAGGGGAACCAACTCCAGGGCTCTAATACCACGAGCAGAGAAAGACCAGGTGGTGGTAGTATCTATTATTGGACTAAGTTCTGCTGGGGAAAGAGATATGTGTCTGAGCTACACAGAGCTCTTCTTCAGACCGGAGAGAGGCAGACACCAGCCTCTTCTCCCTCAGCGACACCCAAGGCCTGCTGGGGGCAGCTAATGACTGAGCCCCCCTGGTCTCCCCGGGCAACCCCCAGGGACAGCCAGGCAGAAGCTGATCTCACTGGCCCATGCAGACCCACCTCCTGCTGTTCTGGGGGTGACTCTGAGCTCTGAATCCTGCCCAGGAATCCAAGAGGGACCCTGGTCCGCCCTGCCACCACAAACCATCCCTGTCAGGAGCCAGACCCCAGAAACCATGAGTTTGGCCTAAGAAAACAATGACAGTGTGTGTCTGGGGGATGAGTTCTGTGGGGATATTCGTCTTGGAGCTTGGGAGCCCTCAGGTGTTCCTCCTCTGCCTCCCCCCACACGCCAGTAAAAACAAAATCCCTGTTGGTTGCTGTGTGGGGCAGCCCCCTCCCCTCCTCTGCACCATGGGCTGGGGGAGCTGCCATTGCATCTCTCACCTCCCCCCTCCTTTATCACTAGCCTCTCTCCCCCCGTCCCCAGCCAGTCTCCTCTGTCTCTGCCCTTCTCCCTCCAGCCCCCTTTCTCCCCCTCTTCCCTTCTCACTGTCCCACACTCACATTTCCCTCCTATCCCAGCCCTGTTCCCACCCGCCCCAGGACTCTCCCCCCGCACCCTGATTCCCCTGCATTGCCTCATCTCCCTGCAGCGCCCCCACTGCCCCCCATCCCATCCTGCCCCTGCATCCCCACTCCCCCTCCTGTCCCGCACACATCCCTGTTCACCTCTAATGCCCACTGGCTCTCAGAGCCCCCTGCCCACTCCCCTCCCTCTGCCCCCCGTGACACTGTCCCGGCCTCCCCCCCGCACAGTCTGGGGCCGGCAGCAGCTTTCCCGGGCCCAGGGCAGGGGATCGCAGCCAGCTCCACGGGGAACAGTCTGGGGCCAAACCCGCCCCCTGCAGCCCAGGGCACCGCTCCCTGGGGGAGTCTCTCCCCTTCCCCCCGAGCGGGGCCGCCCTGGGGCTGGGCCGAGCTGGGGGCTCTGCCCTGGGGGCAGGGCTGGCTCCAGGGTTTTGGCCGCCCCAAGCAGCCAAAAAAAAAAAAAAAAAAAAAA
>NW_020695491.1:0-10957 GCF_002925995.2 Terrapene triunguis
GTCTATCTATCCCCATGTCCATTCATCCATCCCCATCCATCTTTCCATCTATCTATTCCCATCTCTATCTATCTCTCTATCTAATCCCCATTCATCTACATCCCCATCTATCAATCCCCACCCCCATCCATCTATCTCCATATATCTATCCATCCCCATTCATCTATATTTCTATCCCCAGCCCCATCTATCTATCAATCCACACCCATATCTGTTTGTCTGGGTCTCGCCACGCTGCCATCCACCTATCCCCATACACACATGCCTCTCTCAAGCAAGAGATGAGCTTTTGACACAGATCTCTACTTCTGATCTGGGAAAAGTTCTCCAGCATGTCCAAGCTAAACACATGTCAAAGCTGGTCCCTTTCCCGAACAGACGTGAATAAAAGCTATCCCCTCCCCCACCTTGTCTCTCTAATATCCTGGGACCGACATGGCTACAACAACATGGCAAACTACCAAAATAATTGTCCGGTTCCCAATGATGCCTCCCGCCTTTTGGTTTGGGGGAGTTTGAACCTGGTGTTAAAACAATGAGTCTGGAAAAGGTTTTGAAAACCCGCCCTAGGAGGAGAGGTGAAAAATACTGAGCGTGTTGAGTCTTGAGGAAATAAGACGGAGGGGGGATCTGAGAACAGTCGTCCAATATGTGAAGGGCTGTTCTAAAGGGGATGCGGATCAATGGTTCTCCATGTCCAGTGAAGGCAGGTCAAGAAGAGATGTGTTAATCGGCAGCAAGGGAGATTGAGGTTAGACATTAGGACAATCTTTGTAGCTTGAAGGGGAGTCTAAAGGAGGAGCTCCACTAGCTATAGTAGACTCTTATCCTGTTACATGGACAGGCCAGTGTAGGGAGAGAAACCCCTCATGTTCTGCTAGTGGCCTGCAGCTCAGGAAAGGCTTTCTCATCCCGCCTGCTCCTCTAGGGTTAGTTTCTCTCTTTCTTTGGGGGAGTGGGGAGGGGGTCCATTGGCCCCAGGAGGGAGGGGAGGGGAGTCCATTAATTTCAGTAGAGGTTGTATGAGGCGCTGGTGTGGGATTTCCTCGTGGGTCTGCTATGGAAACACTTCTCCTCTGTTCCCACCGAACCGCCCTGTCCAGCCCTGGCAGAGCAGACGACAATTCCACGGACCCTGAGTGTAGTGCAGAAAGGCCCTAGGGAGGGGGACTGGCTGGATCACAGGATGGGAAATTGGATGTGGGGCCTTTCCCCTTTTGGGGGTGCCAGCTCTGATCCAGCTCCACAGTGGGGGATTGGCTGGCTCAGTGGGAGGTGGGGAATTAGACATGGGGCCTTTTAAACCCTGTGACATGGTGTCAACCGGGGTCCTCTCCATTCAGTCGTGCATCATCAATCCAGCTGTGCAGAGACCCAGATAGGCAGCATCCATCCAGCTGTGTAGGGACCCAGCCATGCAATATCTAGCCAGCTGTCCAGGTTCCCCGGCTGACGCACGGCTTGTCCTTCCCCTCACCTCATGAGGTTGGCTGTGGTTGGAAACTGAAACGTCTGAGCCCTGCATTTAGATGAGTGTGTGGGCGACCCTGAGGTTTCCTGCCCCCCAGTCTATAAAACCCCCAGGCCTGAGGCAGATGCACCATCCCTGCACTGACACCAAATATGAAGGTACAGATCTTGCTCCTGCTCCCCATGGCCTTTCTCCTGCCCCCCAGGGCTTGGGCTGGTGAGTATGGCTGGGATCAGGACCTCCTGGGATTTTGGGGTGAATGGGGGGTCTCAGGGATGGGGACTCAGTGGATGGTATCTAGGAGCCTGTGACAGTCTGTGCCCCTATGATCACCCCCTTTACAGGACTATGATTGCATTTATACAAAGCATGTCTTGTGAGATATCATCTAAAACCTTATAATTTGCTGATCATTACTGTCCTGGTAAAATATGTGTGGCAGCTAAAGTTATAATATTCTACTGTATGATGTTACTAAAACATGTTCCAAATCTGGGAAGCAGCCACAAACCAGTTCCCCAGAGACAAAAGAGTAGCCGATGCCTCATCCAACTGGACTATCACATGATTATGTGGCCATTCTTGAGCAGGAGGGAGGAGGTGGGTGAAAAATTTACATCTTGACAAAGAAACAGTTTGGGGTTCCTGTTCACACACTTTCTGTCTCCTGCTCAGTGGGTGATGATTCTTGTAGAGGAGAAACAGCTATAAGAAGGGTGATCAGATGCCCCAAATGATGTCTCCCTGTCTCTTTACCCACGGCATTGACAGCATCGGAAGTACACAGGGAGCAGCATTGCACAGGGGACTGGAACCTGACTGAAGGAAATTCAGCCAGTAAGATTGTCAGTGCCCTTTGGGGGCTTGCCTGGCCTAATCTGGGAGGATCTTGGACCTGAATGCCATTAACTCAAGGCAGTGAGATTATTGACCCATTCCCTGTGTGTTTGGCACCTATTCTCCACCAAGCAAGAGCAGAGCTTTAGATTCATCTCCTGGCCCCATGGGGTGTCCAGTCTGGAGCAGAGTTGATGAGGGGGCAGGGTTCCAGGAACAGGGATCCCCCAGGGAGACCATCACAGGGGGTGGGTTGAGGCTGTGGGGACTCCCCTTCGGGATGGGGAACTCGGTCCCTGGCAGGCCCAGGGAGATGATGGGGCTCTTTGTATCAACCTGATCTCCCCCCTCCCCTCCCAGGTGAGATCATTGGGGGAAAGAAAGCGAAGCCCCACTCCAGACCCTACATGGCCTATCTGGACATACGAGATGGAGACAAGAGGTCTCGCTGCGGAGGGTTCCTGGTGGCGGAGAACTTTGTGCTGATGGCCGCTCACTGCAATGGAGAGTAAGCGCCTCTGTGCTGGGGATGTCAGGACACGTCGGGCGTTAGGGCTTTGGTGCCGTGGTAGGTTGCAGGGAAGGAGCAGTTAGTGTGACAGGCTGGGAGAGCAGAGCCCAGGGGTCTGATCTGCTCAGGGGGCGTCGGTGTGTCTCTAGGAGCCTCTGAAAAGCATGGAAAAGATGCCAGCTGGGGTCAGGTCGATTGTCAGAGCAGGGGAGGGAAAGACTCACACCCGTAGGACGGTTCTGGATCATGCCGGGGAGGGGTCACTGGGCTGGATGGGAGCTGAGACCCAGAGCTTGGGAGGACAATGAAGAGTGAAGCATCATAAGGGGCTGGTGGAGACAGAGCCTGGGACCCCATCGCCACAGGGCAGGTGTTTTGTGCTGAGGCCGGTGCCCCGTAGAGGGGAAAGGCTTCTTGTTCCATTCTGCGCCCCCCAACCCCCGAGCCAGCCAATCTCCTGTTCTGGAAACCTGAATCTGAGATCTTGGCCTGAGAGCCCCAGGCTGCCCTGTCCCCTCCATGTCACTGTTCATGAGTCAGACCCTCATGTGCCCATCCCCCACCTCACCTACGCTCCTGCCCGTAACACCCCATGTATTGCTTTCTCAGCGAGATCACTGTCACGTTGGGAGCACATAACATTAGAAAACGGGAATGGAGTCAACAGAAAATACCTGTGAGGTCCCAGATCCTGCACCCACGATACAACAGAGACATCTGTAACAATGACATCATGCTGCTGCAGGTACGGCCTCCATCCCATCACCCACCCCACTGACCTCTTACTGCTGTAGGTACCGTCCCTGTCCCATCACCCCACCCCCATGACCTCACACTGCTGAAGTTACCACCCCCCATGACAGGTTGGATCACAGAAACCCCCTTGGGGACTGCCACCTGATGTGCCAAGCTCCCAGCCTGTTTACAGGTATAAGCTGAAAAGTAACAGGCTTGTGGGACTGTCTTGTCACCATCCCTAGCATGTACAACAGTTTCTTCCACAAATCAGGTATGTTCCACATCTTTAAAGGGTTTACCACTAGTATTAACTCCTTCGTCTTGACCCATAGATGAAGTAGCAAAAGACACAAGATTAACAGCACATCTGCTGCAGACCGGCTTTGTTCACACAATTTAACTTGGTTAGTGTCTATCACATTTTTCAATTCCTTTGTGTACCATGATAGGTGCCCTGATGCAGATTCTTCTGCCTCTTTGGAGAAGGCTTTTAATTCAGGCATGTGTTTGAGGCTTTGGCAAGGAAAGGGTGCACTGCAACCATGCCTGCCCTCGCCCCTTCCTCTGGAATTTCTCTGTGCTGGACCCCACTCCCTTGTGAAACTTCACCCATGCAGAGATTTTTTCCCTCCTGCCTTGAAGAGACAGTTTTATCTCTTAGAAGCACAGCAAGAACAACATCTTTCAATGGGGTGCTTCGGATGGGTAATATCCCCTTGGATACCCCACTTTCTGTTCCCAAAATGTTAGCTGGGGGGCTGCTCCCCTCCAGGAGATCTGACCCCCAGTTTTCCCTTAAACCCTGATCCACAGGAGAGGGGTCTGGCATTTTAAATGCAGATTTTTCACCTTCCTCCTGGGAAAGAACCTCCCTACAAAAGGTGGGCAGGCTCTCCGTCCCCTCTCACCTTCCATCTAGACTTCCCTCTCTGGGCTTCCCTCTGGGTCAGACACTCCTGTGTCCCCCAAAAGGGAAGGTGACCCAGGTCCGGCTGTGGGCTCACAGCTACCAGCTATGACAGACCCTTCACTGGCCAGCAAAATCCCCCCCCCCCTTTTTCACTCAGGTTGGGTTTGCTTCCAGCCACAGAGTCCTTGGAATCTGTTCCCACCGCAGCGGTCACCAGGACCCCAATTTCCACCTTTGGGATACATGTCTCTGTGCACCCCAGGGCAGGCCCTGTCCCCTGCTGACCTCCTGCAACTTCCTGGCAGTCAACAGCTGGGATGCCCTCCCTGCTACAAGGTGGTACATCCCCCTCCCCCAGGCAGATGATCACCGGACAGGAGCTGGCTTCGTCCAGCCCCTCCCTGGGGCTACAGGGACTGGTTACAACCATCCCTGCCCCCCAAGCTGCATTCTTTACTGCTACAGAGGAATCTAAAAGACACCCTCCTATTCCCCCAGCAGCCCATGTGACTTCACCCCTCCACCCCCCGGGGCTTTTAGCACAAGATTCCTTCTCACTGCTAACCAGCCCTGGGACAGATTCTGCCACATTAAAGAAATCATTCCCCAGCAGAAACGGTGCAAAATTGTGTGCCACTGTTGCAACAGTCAGTTCAGCCTGCAAATCACTAGTTTGCATGTGTACTTTAGCTAAAGATGCAAGGACTTTGTAACCTCCCACCAGTCCTAATTCTACCATTTTCCCTGGCAACAAATCCTTCTCCTGGATCAGGTCGCTCCTGACCACAGAAATCTCAGCACCCGTATCTCTCAATCCAACAAGTACTTTCCCATTAAGTTTAACAGCATGCATATGCTCACTGCTTGGTTGTGTGGAAGCAACTTTACAAATCCTGTGTGGAAAGAGGCAGCAGCCTGGCTCTGAGAAGCAGTGGCTTCATATGTTGCCTACTGCCTGTTCCCTCTTAGCCAAGGGCAATTATTCCTCAGGTGCTCAGTGGACTTACAATGATAGCACCTCTTGGGCTCCTCTGCTTGCACAGGAGATTTGGGACAAGTAACAGGGGAATGGGGAAGTGAATGCCCAGCCTCCTTTTACTTAGGGGTAAAACGGTGACTCTGCTTTCCCCCAACCCTGTACCCCTCTGCCAGTGGTTTATGTTTCATTGCAACTTGTGCTTGCTCATAAGAGTCTGCAAACCTAGCTAATTCACCCACTGCCACCACCTTTTTGTCTCACAAATACTGTTTTACATCATCACTGCACATATTCAGGAATTGTTCCTGAGTAACCAAATCACACATTCCTTCAAAGCTTGTAATGCTTTTCCCCCTCACCCACTTATCTACAAAATCTCTCATTTCATTTACATAAACCACATTACTCAATCCAGATCCCCTCTTAAGATTCCTGAATTTAACCCTGTAGGTTTCAGGTGTAATCTGAAACTGTTTAAAAAACAGTTCCTTAAATTTACCATCGTTTGAAGCATCATCAATAGGCATCTTATTGAATATGTCCAGAGCTCTGCCAGTCAATTTTGATATCAATATGGTCATCTTTTGATCTTCAGGGATTGCATGGAGGGTGCACAATCTCTCAAAGGTAATGAAATATTTGCCAATATCACTTGATTCATCATACTGTGGACATAGTCGCTCCCATTTGTGGATTTTTGGGGAAGTGGAGCCAGCAGCTGGAGGGTTTTGTCTCTTCAATGCCATAACAGCCAGTTCATGCTTCTGGGCCTGCATTTCTCTGTCTTTTAACTCCAGAGCTCTTTTGTCCCTGGCTTCTTCTGTCTTCATAGCTCTCTTGTGGGCAGCCTCCTCCCTGGCTGTTTCTGCCTCCAGAGCCCTTCTGTGTGCAGTTGCCTCTGCTCTGAGTTTCAATTCAAACTCCCAGGCCTTTGCCTTCTCTTCTGCTTCCAGTCTCGACAGCTCTAGTTTAGTAGCTGCTTCACTGGTAGTCATTTTCTTGCTTTCTTGTGCTGGGCTACACCCCCTCTTCAGTTTACTAAAACAACAATGAGTCGGGTGGCATCTTAAAGACTAACAGATTAATTTGGGCATAAGCTTTCATGAGTAAAAAAAACCTCACTTCTTCAGATGCATGGAGTGAAAGTTACCTTCAGTTCACTGAAACTGGGATGCACTCAGCTCAGGGGCTTCTTAGTTAATAGAGACTTTCCCAGTGCCCATTGTTCAGCCTTTCTGGGCAATTTGCAACCTGTGTAGTTCCATCTTCTTCTGATCTTCACTCTTACTTATTTTGCTTCCTTTTCTGTCCCTATTTCCCTTACCCAAAATAAGTAAACAGAAAACAACAAACCAGTAACCACTTTGTTCTCAAGCCACCACACCCAAAACTCACTTAAAATAACTACCAGTATTTCATAGCAATCAGCTGTGCACAGATCCTGCTCGACTATGCCACTGTGATGGGGTGGATCACAGAAACCCTCCTGGGAGCTTCCACCTGATGCGCTGAGACTACCCCTGAGCCTGTTTCCCCTGGCAGCTTAGGACTTCAGTGCCCTGCCTGGTTTGAGCTAGACCTGCTACCCTGCTGCAAACCCAGACCCAGGTCTGAACCACGTCCACTAACAGCTGAAGGCTTAGCTGAAAACAGCTTAAGAAGTGCTCCTATCTCTAACATTCAGATACCCAACTCGCAATGGGGTCCAAACCCCAAATAAATCCGTTTTACTCTATATAAAGCTTATACAGGGTAAACTCATAAATTGTTCGTCCTCTATAACACTGATCGAGAGATATGCACAGCTGTTTGCACCCAGCTGTTTGCACTCTGGGTTAATTAATAAGTAAAAAGTGATGTTATTAAATACAAAAAGTAGGATTTAAGTGGTTCCAAGTAATAACAGACAGAACAAAGTGGATTACCAAGCAAAATAAAGTAAAACACACAAGTCTATGCCTAATACAGTAAGAAAGTGATTACAGATGAATTCTCACCCTCAGAGATGTTCCAGTAAGCTTCTTTTACCAGACTAGCCTCCTTCTAGTCTGGGTCCAGCAATCACTCACACCCCCAGTGGTTACTGTCCTTTGTTCCAGTTTCTTTCAGGTATCCTTTGGAAGTGGAGAGGCTATCTCTTGAGCCAGCTGAAGACCAAATGGAGGGGTCTCCCAGGGGTTTAAATAGACTTTTTCTTGTGGGTGGACACCCTCCCTTCCCTCCCGTGTAGAATCCCAGCTACAAGATCGAGTTTTGGAGTCACCTGGGCAAGTCACATATCCGTGCATGACTCAGAACTTACAGGTAGTAGTCATTGTTCACATGCTACCTTGAACGTCCTCAAGTAGACTTCTTATGTGGATTGGAGCCTTCCAAGATCCATTGTCCATTAAGTGTTTCTTGATTGGGCACTTAACTTGCAAATTCCTTTCTAAAGAAGCTGCCCAAATGCCTTACTAAGGCTACTTAAAATCAAGCAAGTACACAGCCAATGATACATGCATACAAATAGGATGAATATATTCAGTAGATCATAATCTTTGCAGAGATATGTTACATGACATATGTAGCATAAAATTTATTCCAGTTATATCATATTTACATTCATAAGCATATTTCCCTAAAGCATTATGGGGTACAATGTCACACCCCCATCCAATGTTCTCTCTAATTATTAACATCCATGTGCAGAATGAATATTGTTATGTGCACCAATATGGAGATGATGTGTGGCGGGGGTGGGGCCGAGGGGTTCGGCGTGTGGGAGGGGGCTCAGGGCTGGGGCGGAGGGTTGAGGCGTGGGGGTGAGGGCTCCAGCTGGGGGTGCGAGCTCTGGGGTGGGGCCAGGGATGAGGGGTTTGGGGTGCAGGCTGCCCCAGGGCTGCAGCAGAGAGAGAGGATTCCCCCCAGTCCTCTCTCCCTGCAGAAGCACCTGGACTGGAGGAGTCCTCTCCCCCTGCTGCAGCCCCAGGGTTGGGCAGTGGGGAGAGGCATCTCTCCCTGCTGTGCCACAGCCCTGGTGCTGGGGCAGTCACCGCAGCCCTGCATGCCACAAGCTCCCCCATCACCAACACCCCACACCTGTGAGTGCAGTGTGAACACCTGTGTGACCCTTGGTGGCCTCCTGTGTGGCTGCTCAGGCATGCACCTTAGAGGGAACCTATCCCCCATCCCATCACCCCACCCCCAGTGACCTCACACTGCTACAGGTACCGCTCCCATCCCATCCACCCGTTCCCAGTAACCTCACACTGCTGCAGGTACCACCCACATCCCATAATCCTGCCCCTGCGACCTCACACTGCTGCTGGTACCTCCCCCATACCATCACCCCAGCCCCAGTGACTTCACACTGCTGCAGTTACTGCCCTCATCCCATGCCCCTCCCCCAGTGACATCACACTGCTGCAGGCACTGTCCCCATCCCATCACTACATCTCCAGTGACCTCACACTTTTGCCAGCCCGGCACCTACCCCATCACTTGAATGATGACCTCAAACTGTCTGTTCTGCTCTGGTTCAAATGTGTCTCCCCCACTTCTGACTCAGACCCTGGTGCTAAGCTTGGTGCTTTTCTCCTCTCTCCCCATGGCAGCTGGCCCACCAGGCCAGACTGAGTGACCAGGTTCAGCTCACCCCCCTGCCCTGCTATGGGAACAAAGTTATACCAGGGTCCGTGTGCAGCGTGGCAGGCTGGGGCCACATGAGTGTGTCCCCTGGGAACACCTCAGATGTGCTGATGGAGGTGGTTCTGGAGGTGATGGAGGACAAGGTCTGCAGTAGGCACTTTAACAATCAGTATAAACCTGGGACCATGCTGTGCACAGGGGATCAGCGTGGCAGGAAATCATCTTTCCAGGTAAGTGTCATGCTCTCCCTAGGAGAGGTAATGCCAAGACTGGCCCAGCCTAGGGGGAGAAGACAGTGTGAGGAGACAGCTAGGCCTGGGGTGGGGTGGGAGGGAAGTCCCAGGCCTATGTCAACAGAAGGAAGCAACTTGATCAGATGTGATCCATCTAACTTCTGGTTTCATTTCACAGGGCGATTCTGGGGGGCCCCTGGTGTGTGGGAGGGTGGCCCAGGGCATCGTCTCCTTTGGTCCCAATGACGCTTCCCCTCCTGAAGTGTACACACGGGTCTCCCAGTTCATCCCCTGGATAAAGGCAATGATAGGAAAGCTACAAGCCTGGGACCCGCTGGAATTCTCCTTGCATGCCTGAATCACCCCGTGCTTGACACATGGAGCCCCACTCTTTGCCGTCCTATACCTCTACATTAGAAACAAAAGTGAAGTTACATTAGAAACACTAGGAAATTCCAATGAGAAACTGAACAAAACTTCCAATGAGAATTCAAAGGGAAATTCATTTAGAAAGGAAATGACTTTTAAGTTAGAAGCCATATGAAATTTCAGTACGAAACTAAAGAAAAATTTCATACAACATAAGATCATACAACATCATCCATTCCAGGCCCTGCAATCATGTCATATAATCCCCTTCATGAATTTATCAAGCTGTGTGCTCAAACCAGCTAGGTTTCTTACCCCCTCTCCTACTGTTTCAATTACAGTCCAAATGGGAATTTCATCTAGAAAGGAATCAACATTGCAATAAGAAATGAAACGAAAATTTGAACTAAATTACATTTTCACATCCAAGTGTACCAAAATTTCAGTCAGATAGAAAATGAACAATTACATTGGCTACAAATTGAAAATTTCAGTTTGAAATGAAACAAAATCCGTTTGAATTTTGAAGGAAAATTGGAATTCCAAAAGCCAGGGCCGCCCAGAAGATTCAGGGGGCCTGGGGCAAAGCAATTTCGGGGGCCCCTTCCATAATTTTTTTTTGCAATACTATACAATACTATATTCTCGTGGGGGCCCCTGTGGGGCCCGGGGCAAATTGCCCCACTTGCTCCCCCCCCCCATGGGCAGCCCTGAGAAAAATAAACCTTCCGCATCTTGGCACAAACCCAGTTTTGAGAAAACTTCTTTAAAAGGTATCACTGGTTCTAAGCATCAGCTAGTGCTAAAAGGCACTGAACCTCATTAAAAGGTTGGACAAATATTTTCCATCAAAACTTTTTTTGGATTAAAAACTAGGGGTTTTTAAAAAGCAGAAAAAATCACGGACAATGTCTGCTTTCCTTCAAAATGTGTTGTGCTTTTTTTAATTGAAAAGCTGAAATTAGTCTGCCAAAACCTGAACATGGTTTGGGGTTTCAGAAGTGTGTGGCCAAATATTTGCTGCTTGCTGTGTTTGATTGTTTAAAGAAACAATAAAAAAATTCTGCTTAAAAAAATCCAAAACTTTTGAACCACCTCAGCTTGTGACCTTGAGCCCATCCAGTCCGAGACTTTTCCAGGTTTCTGGTACTCTGCTGGCTTCCTTGACTCATATCTGCCTCCATAACTTTGGGTTCATTTAGGTTAGAACATAAGAACATAAGAATGTCCATACTGGGTCAGACCAAAGGTCCATCCAGCCCAGTATCCTGTCTACCGA
>NW_020695492.1:0-15488 GCF_002925995.2 Terrapene triunguis
CTCAGGTCACAGCCGTCCCGGGTTCGATCTGTGGGGTCGGCTCACCGCGAGGGACACGGGAGCCATGTGCTCATTGGGCTAGTGGGGATGGTGCGGCTGGTGTAACGGGGCCGTCCCAGCAGGAGCAGGCGAGTCCCACCCCTTCAGGGCCCCCCACATTTCCCCTGCCATCCAGCTCCTCAGACGCCCCCAGAACCCTTTGTGCTGGGTGCAGGAGGTGGCAGGACGGTTTCCATGGGTGTTTTCAGGGGCGACTCAGTGGTGATTTCTGGGTCCGTCTGACTTACTTGGAGATGGGATGGGAGACAGCGCACAGCCCCACTCAGACAGCTGGGGGCGACCTCCCACTCCTTTGTAGGGCTCAGACCTACAGCAGGGATCCCCTGGGGCTGGGGTAACAGACTCTGCCTGTGTGGGATTAGGGGGAGGGGTTCTCATCCCCCCACTGGGTCTCTCCTCCATTCCTTACATCCCTTGCTGTTGCAGGTGAACACACAGAGGCTGAGTACAGCGCCCCCTGTGACTCAGGTAGGTGTGATGCACCCACACACAACTCCAGTCCCTACAACTTTATGGGTGGGGGGAGTCCATGGGCCGGAGAGGTTTGTGTGTGTTGTAGAGGGCAAAGGACGGGAGATGGGAGCATGGAACCCACCGGGACCATGTGTGTGGGGGGAGAGACATCTTGGGGGAAGGGTCTATGTGGGGCACAAGGGAATCTGTCTTGAGGGTGGGGGGTGACTCTGAAGGGACAGTCTTTGTGGGGTTGGGAGAGTTCTGTGGGGCCATGTCTACAGTTGTCTGCCGGGTTTGTGGGGGTGTGATTTTGATCCTGTCTCAGGGGATGTTTGTGTTTGTTTAAAGCCCCTGACGCCAACACGATGGAAAATTCCCGCTGAAGCCCCCACCCCTGCTGGGCAGCCCCCTCCCCTCCCCTCCCATCCTGAGAGCGCTGCACCAGGAGCCAGACACCCCAGGATCGGGGGGGCATGGACAGGCCTCGTCTCAGCTGCTTCTCTTCCCGGAACCAGCTGCACTATCCCCCTTAGCACCTTCTTCAGCCAACGCCTCCCCGTTCTCTCTGCAAACATCCCACCTGCTCTCCCATCTCTCAGCCTCCAGACCGGCCTGCGTGATCCCAGCTGTCTGTCACACGCGGGGACCAGTGGCTGCAGTGGGGACCCCTGGGGTTTGCTGCCCACCCTGCCTGGAGCAGCATGTTCAGTATAAAACAAAATATAAAAGCCCACTTCTTTGTGAGGCTGTTTTGTCGCTTTGTTCCTGCCCTGCTGCTGCTCCTCACACAGCTCCTGTGCATCCTTAGAGCAGCCAGATCCTGGGACCGTGGCTCTGTCCCCTTCCCCAGCCCTTCGGTCATTGCTGTGGGGTTTGGCTTTAACCCTGGGGAGGACAGCGTCAGCGACAGCCCCCCAGGTTCCAGCCCCGGCTGGCAGAGCTGCCCTCGTTACACACGTCTACATGAAAATGGAACCAGTTGAACTGAAATTAGTTCTGAAACCAGTTTACTTACACCTGTGAAAACCCCGGTGTGGATGCACTTATTGTGGTGTGATGGAGGTTATTTTAGTTTAGGTTCAATCAATTAGGAATTGAAGCTAAACCAGAATCAACTCTTCTCTCAGACCGACAGGAGCACCTCCACCGGCTTGCATGGGTTGAACTAAACTGATTTTAAAAGCGAAGGCCTGAGAGAGGGAGGAATAGCTTGTCCGACTCCTTACAGCTCTTGCTTGTTCTGTTTGTGTTTTGTTACCGTCTGTTTA
This sequence comes from Terrapene triunguis, assembly GCF_002925995.2. Taxonomy (NCBI): domain Eukaryota; kingdom Metazoa; phylum Chordata; order Testudines; family Emydidae; genus Terrapene; species Terrapene triunguis. Next base: position 1,785 of record NW_020695492.1, read on the forward strand.
ATTCCACGGACCAATGAACACTGTGGGGAAAGGTGATCTCTGTGAAAGGTCTAGCCCCAGTCAACCACGGTGTGAGAGCCGAATGTACATGCTGTGGGATACCCAGCCAGTCCTCCAGAGACCCCAGGACAGAGCAGACTCGACATTCCTGCTACTTACAGGGTAAATAGGAAGCAAGAAAAATAAATCCATAGACCGTTCAGACCCTCCCTGTCCATCGTAAAGAAGCAAGAACTCTTCGTAGGCCCCTTTAAAAGCGGGAAGTTCATTTTCCCGTGTGCAGATGTTAAAGGCACCTGATGCAGTTTGTAGGTGCAGGGGCTTTCCCCAGGGCCAGAGTGTGAAAGATTCACCAAACAGTCACGATCACAAGCTCAGTCTCAGTTGGAAAGGACGGCACAAATACGTCCCAGAGGGCTGCACGTGCCTGTCTCAGGGTATGTCTACACTGGCAGAGTTACATCACCGGCAGTTCCATCGCCGCGCAGAGAGCACTGAAGGGAAACTGTGGTTGTGTGCTCACACTGTCAGATGCCTGCGCAATAGCGTGTTCACACTTGAGTCAGCAGTATTCAGAGCGGTGCACTCAGGGCAGCTATTCCCACTGAGCATCTCTTCCTCTTCTGACACTAAGAATTGTGGGAAGGCGGAGGGGTCGCAGGGCATCCTGGGTCCTGTCCCAATACCCCACAATACATTGCTTCGCATCCCAGCAATCCCTGTGCTTCCGTCCGCATTTGGTGCCATCTTTCAACGGTTTGTGTTCTGCGCACCCTGCCTCTTGGGTCTGCAGGAATGGATCCTGCACTGCTGACCAATATGCTGCTTGCTCTCGATAACGTGTCACAAATGTCAGTGGAGTTATTCCTTAAACTACAAATGCAAGAGGAGTGCGACATTGATCTCGCCACACGTAGTAGCTACAACACGAGATTGCTTGTGGCGTTCCCGGAGGTGCTGACCACAGTGGAACGCTGCTTTTGGGCGTGGGAAACAAGCATTGAGTGGTGGGATCACATCGTCATGCATGTCTGGGATGACGAGCAGGGGTGCAGAACTTTTGGATGAGGAAAGCCACATTCATGGGACTGTGTGATAAGCTCGCCCCAGCCCTGCGGCGCAAGGACATGAGAATGAGAGCTGCCCTGTCATTGGAGAAGCGCGTGGCGATTGCACTGTGGAAGCTGGCTACTCCAGTCTGCTACCGATCAGTCGCTAATCAGTTCGGAGTGGGAAAGTCGACCGTTGGACTCGTGTTGATGGAAGTGTGCAGGGCCATTAATCGCATCCTGCTCTGAAAGACCGTCACTCTGGGCAACGTGCGCGACATTGTGGCTGGCTTTGCACAAATGCGCTTCCCTAACTGCGGAGGGGCGATAGATGGCACTCCCATTCCAGTTCTGGCACCAGACCACCTACCCACCGAGTACATTAATCGGAAGGGGTATTTCTCTATGGTTCTTCAGGCACTTGTGAATCACTGTGGGTTTTTCACAGACATTAACACAGACTGGCCCGGAAAGGTGCATGACGCACGCATCTTTCGGAACACCGGCCTGTTCAGGAAGCTGCAGGCAGGGACTTTCTTCCCGGACCAGAAGATCACCGTAGGGGAAGTCGAAATGCCCATTGTGATCCTGGGAGACCCTGCCTACCCCTTAATGCTGTGGCTTATGAAGCCATACGTGGGGTGTCAAGGGTTCCTTCCTCACTCTGAACTCTAGGGTACAGATGTGGGGACCCGCAGGAAAGCCCCTAAGCTTATTTACCAGCTTAGGTTAACAGTAAGCTGCCACCACCAAGCGTGTTCCAAAACTTAGGGAAGAGCCACTTGGAACTCTGCCTTTCCCCAAATATTTCCCAAGTCTCTAACCCCCCCTTTCCTGGGCAGATTTGAGACTAATTCCTCCCCCTCCCCCCAAGTCCTTACACCCCTTTTCCTGGGTAGGCTTGAGAGTATACCCTCACCAATTAGTCCTGGTGAACACAGATCCAAAACCCTTGGATCTTAAAACAATGAAAAATCAATCAGGTTCTTAAAAGAAGAATTTTAATTAAAGAAAAAGGAAAAAATCATTTCTGTAAAATCAGGATGGAAAATACTTTCCAGGGTAATCAGATTCAAAGAGCCCAGAGGAACCCCCTCTAGCCTTAGGTTCAAAGTTACAGCAAAACAGGGATAAACCTCCCTCTAGCAAAGGAACATTTACAAGTTGAGAAAACAAAGATAAAACTAACATGCCTTGCCTGGCTGTTACTTACAAATTTGAAATATGAGAGACTTGTTCAGAAGATTTGGAGAGCATGGATTGATGTCTGGTCCCTCTTAGTCCCAAGAGCGAACACAGCCAAAACAAAGAGCACAAACAAAAGCCTTCCCCCCACCAAGCTTTGAAAGTATCTTGTCCCCTTATTGGCCCTTTGGGTCAGGTGTCAGCCAGGTTACCTGAGCTTCTTAACCCTTTACAGGTAAAAGGATTTTGGTGTCTCTGACCAGGAGGGATTATACAGTATTGTACACAGGAGGGTTGTTACCCTTCCCTTTATAGTTATGACATGGGGAACCTTGACAGCAGCAAGGAGCGTTTCAACAACAGGCGGAGCAAGTGCAGAATGACTGTTGAGTGTGCTTTTGGCGTTTAAAGGCCTGCTGGTGCTGCCTATATGGGAAGCTGGACCTGTCCGATGACAATATTCCTATGCTTATAGCCGTGTGCTGTACGCTCCACAATAGTTGTGAAGGGAAGGGTGAAAGCCTCACTCAGGGCTAGACCGCTGACGCTCAGCGCCTGGAGGCTGAATTTGAACAGACAAAGACCAGGGCTATTAGAGGGGCGTAGCACAAGGCAATAAGGATCAGGGATGCCCTGAGGCATCAATTTGAATCTGAAAGCCACTAATATTTGTTGCTATGTTCGGGAGTGCAGTGCTTGTAATGCTAGGAGGTGATAGTAACAGGTGCAGACGATGCACTATGAAGGTTTAAGAAAATTGCCTGTTGCTTTGCAGGGCTCTGTTTGCTTTCAATTAATGGAATAAAGATTCTTTTCAAACCAAAACAATTCTTTTTTAAAAAACAACAACCGGAGGAGAGAAACAAACAAAAAACCACATCAGCACTGTGGGGGATGGGGGAAGGGAGGGTCCCAGGAGGAGGTGGGGTCCCGGGATGGTTAAAGATTTGTGTATGTCCAGGTATCATATGCAACCTTGTCCCCTGGAGTACAGTGCAGCGGGTACTGTACTTCAGCAGGGCTAAACTGCAGAGGGACGGGTGTTGAGTGCAGTGGGTACTGGGAGTCCACAGGGCTGGACTGTGACGGGCAGGAGTGCAATGCAGCGGGTACAGACTGGAGCCAGGAGGTTGATAAGAGTGCGTTGGCGGTGTCTGGGGGCCGCATGGGAAAGAGTTTTGTGACAGCGGCTGCAGGGGAGGGCGGGTGCGGAGCTGCTCGGTTTGCAGTGCTAGTAGCGACTGGAGCGTGTCCGCTTGGCGCCCCATAACGTTTAAGAGCCGCTCCGTGGCTTCGTTCTGGCGCGCTGCCTTCTCCTTTCGGTCCCTCTTCTCGCTGTCCCACCACTACTTCAATTCTTGTTTTTCGGCCGCGGGGTGCATCATGACATCACACAGAAAGTCCTTTTTAGTTCTTCGTGGCTGTTTTCTAATTCTGCGCAGCCGTTCAGCCGGCAATCACAAAGAGGGAGGCTGGGCTCCCCAGGTCATATCTGTGAAGCCAAAATGCAACATTTTACCGAAGCAGTATTGTTTGTAACACACGGACCCAGTGGCAGATTAACAAATTTGCTGCCCCTAGGCCCTCAAAAAATTGTCGCCTCCCCCCCGCTGCCAGTTCACCTCCGCTCCCGCGCGGAAAGCCTGGGAGGGAGGGGGGAGAAGGGGAGTTGTGGCATGCTCGGGGGATGGCGGAGGTGGAGTGGAGGTGAGCTGGGGCAGGGAGCGGTTCCCTGTCCCCCCAAGAGTTACTCCCTGGGCCCACTGGCCCCAGCTCACCTTCGCTATCCCCCGAGCGCGACACTACTCGCTTCTCCTCCCTCCCAGCGCTTTCACGCGGCAAGCCTGGGAGGGAGGTGGAAGGAGGGAAGCATGGCGCGCCTGGGGGAGGGGGCGGGCTGGGGATTTGGGGAAGGGGTGGAGTTGGGGAGGGGGCGTGAGCAAATTTGCCGCCCCTGCAAATTTGCCACCCTAGGCCTAGGCCTTGTTTGCCTAGGTGATAATACGCCGCTGCATGGACCACTGATTCAGTGATTTAAAACACAGCCACTATTCACATACCTGTCAGTAACTGGCTGACCCCAGGCAAGCTCACGTGAGCCACAAGACCCCCAAACTGGTGAGTAGCCTCAGGGGCAGGGAAAATCAGTGTTCCAGGACCGTACTGTCCACTGGGCACATGGCTCTTGGGGAGAGCCAGCACTGTAGGGGGGGCCTTATAATCATTTCTGTGCCCACATTTTCCACGGGCTGTGTTCATTATAGAAGATGGGGGAGCAGGGAATCAAGGGAGGGTCGTCTCCAAGACTGCGGCTTCCGCCCTGGCCCTTATGTGGCTCGTCTGTGGGCAGCCATGCCCCCTTTCCCCCCGTGACAGCAGAGTGGTGCGGGAAAGTTACCCTTAATGGGGCAAGAAACAAAGCAGCTCTGCCAAAGAACCTGTGGCAGCGGATTGCCCAGTATCTCCAGGAGAGTTTTGTGGAGATCTCTGAGGCAAATTCCCGTGAAGTGAGGGAGTCAATCAACACCCTGTTCCTCCGCTCAGTCTAGACATATGGTGGTACGTGCATCATACAGACACAAGCCTGCTTTCTGCAACCCTCCTGCCCCCAACATCTTGCTTCAGCTATTCCCCAAATCAAAGCCACTTACCAGGGGCCTCCTGTCCTGTTTGCACTTCACCGAGCTCCGACAGCTGTGACTGGCTAGCCTCCTCCGGGGCAGAGAAGAGCTCATGGCTGTATGTATCTCTGAGCTCCGAATCTTCCTCTGCCTCTGGGTCCTCCTCTCCCTCCACATCCTCAGCCAAGATTTCCTCCTCCTGCTCTCAGGAATGCAGTGCATAGATTTGTGGACAAGGGGTAAGATGTGTGAATGTTCTATCTTTTGAACAGAAATGTTGCTAGTATGCTATACTGGCCTTCAATGTCCTTCTTCTTAAATGTGAGTGCACATGCCACTCAATGAGTTATAGCCTGTTCTCAATAACTCCTGTAGCCCCACTGCATGGGCAGTGGGTATAATAGGGTGGCAAGGCTAAGCCTTCTGGGGCACAGCCACTGCTGCCAGACACCTGGGCTGTGGTGGCCCCACCTCTTCTCCTCCCTGCCCCTTCCCTGAGGCTCCCAACGCCTGCTGCTGCTGCCTGGTGAATCTTCTTTCTCTCTTCCACTCCACCGCCCCACCCCCTCCAGAGGTCCTTGCCATGCCCCTCTTCACTTCCCCTCTCTCGCGGGGGTGGGAGGGTGAGGAGGGATGTGGGGAGTGGTGCCGGGGCTGGGGGCAAAGAGGCGGGACAGGGAGCTAGCTTCCCCCTGGAGAAACTTCACCCGCCGCCTATGCCACTGATGCTAATGGAGCTACACAGGATGTTAGGGTAACATGAGGTGCACTGTGCCATCCCGTACAAAAAGGGAAAAATATGAATGTAAGAAGTGTCTTTTTGAAGATAAAACTTTGATAAAAAATTCTAAAATGTAGTGACACCTGGCAACACCTCATCATGTGACTGTATCTTGACATTCCCCTTGTAAAGTCTGCTTTGAGGCACACGAACCACCAAAGTAGCCCCAGTGGCCTTCGCAGTGGAGGTGGGCTTGCCGCCGAGTATCTCGTCCAGCTCTTTTTAGAACCAGCAGTTCGTGGGCACAGCACCGGAGCGGCGGTTTGCCTCCCGCGCATTGTGGTAGGCGTTCCACAGCTCCTTCACTTTGACCCTGCACTGCAGTGTGTCCTGGTCCTGCCCCTTTCTGTCATGCATCGTGAAATCTGACTGTAGGTATCATAATTCCTACGGCTGGAGCGCAGCTGGGACTGGACAGCCTCCTCTCCCCAAAGGCCTCCTCTCCCCAGCTTGATGAGGCCCAGCAGCTCGGCACTGCTTCAAGCGGGGGATCGCCTGGTGCGTGGAGCAGGCATGGCCACCTGGAAAGATGTGCTGAGACCACTGCACGCGTTACCGAGCAAACAGGAACGGGACTTTCAAAATTCCCAAGGAATTTAAGGGGTGGGGCTCACGGTTCGTCACCTGAGACAGGGTAGTAGACTTCAAACTGATGACCAGAGAGGCGAGAACAGGCATTGTGGGACACCACCCCGAGGCCAATCACAGCGCTGCAATCGACCAGGGTGTCTACACTAGCACCACGGCACTGTAGCCCTGGCGCAGAAAGATGTATGCCTCTCGGCGGGGTGGGTTTGTTACAGAGCAGCTAAGTGGCTTTGCAGCATGTGCACTTCGCTAGTTACACTGCAGAAAGCTGCTTTATTGAGCAGAAACTTGGCAGTGTAGACAAGGGCTAAGGGGACAGGAGAACTGGACTTTAATATTTGGGGAATAGGAAGTGCTCCCATATTGAAAGACGGTATTATCCTGTGTAAAGCAAGAGGGCAGTCAAAAAAGGCATTTCTCCTTCTCTTTGCCCGGGCCTGGCTTCTGTAACGATAACGTCACACTAACAGAGCTGGTGGTATTTAATTCCTGTTGCTGGTGACGTTTATAGGGAGAGCTAATAGTGTAGGGATATTAAAGAAAGTACTAATAGTGATTCCCCCAAGTGACAGTGACCCCCTCATAATTTGGCCCCCACACTTTAAAATCCAACAGTTTCACCAAGTACAAAAATCTCTTGGGTCTTCTGTTAAAACTTGTAAGCTATTGTCTGTAGAAACCATTGATTATATCTATCCTGTGAAAGATACTTTACTACTATGTAAAACTTACAAACAAGTTAATTGACTTTGTTCTTGAAGTAATTGATACAATGTAAACAAACATTATAAGCTGTTAAGTGACTTTCACTTCATTCAACGGCTCCTAGGACCGACCCCCACCCTCTGGGATTAAAGGGCCGGGAATCTCAAATGAATTAGCACACACCCTGAAAGTGGTGGAGACAGTAAATTAAAATATGGTTAAGGTATGGAATGTATGCTGATGAATGCTTGATATACATGGATGGTTAGGGAGGTGCCAGCCTAGAAAGGGAGTATCCATCGGCCGAAGAATGTGTCGAGTAGGACCACCAGACAACCCCCTGAGGGTAAACTGGGATCCACCCCATCACCTGGAAGGATGAGAAACACAAACTTTGGACAGTGTGGAGCCACCAGGAATGTGCCACTTTGGACAGGAATGTGCCATCTGCTGATTGAGTCAGCAACAGCAGGATGAAACAGCTCCCATAGACTAACATAGGAATTAATTCCTATAAGAATGGACTCTAAAGACTGATGACTTTGAGTCTCTGGTTCTGCTGCCAACCTCCAGGAGCATCAGGTGCATCTGACACAGACTCGGCTCCATCCTCATGACCAAGCTACCTGGCCAGTAAGTTGGCATGAGCAACTTCTAGGCTGGTAACTATAACACCTATACAGAACTTGAATGAATGATTGTGTGAATGAATCTATCTATCTATCTATCTATATGTGTGTGTGTGTATAAGGAATAAGTAGTCAAACAACGTTGTTTACTTTTATCTTTTGCTTTATCATTATATTTACAATAAATGTGGCATCTTTGCCTTATCCCTCTTAATAAGATCCTGCTGGTTTTTATTCTATTGGTATAACATTTTGGTGGAGAATTGCGAAAGGGGGAATATTGGTAAGAAAGCCTCAGGTATTGTAAACATTGGTGTGCACACAGCAGGCTCTATAGAGAGCGGTTCTATTTTTGGTTAACCAAAGCCTACTGTCCTCCGGAGGGTAGAGGCTTCATAAAAGAGCTCATAGAAACTTTAAGCTACAATTAATCTTATCCAAAGTGTTCACTGAGAAATCAGGGGTAACAAGAGCCTATAGGGCAAGGTAAAGCTGCTCGCTGAACGAGATCAGGGGTAGCAGGATAAGATCATTTAGGCTGTGTCACTCGCTGCAAGGGTTCAGGGGTGACAAAGGAAACTATACACGTGTTAAAAATGTTTAAGAAAAGACAAGGGAGAACAGTCTCAGAGGGAGGAATGGAGTTTGAAGGAGCTCCAACCTCACCTTTTGTAAAAGAAATAACACCCTTTAAACAAATCCTTCAGAGATATGGGCACAGTCCTTGGACTGAACACGCCCTTGCAGACGCTTGCTCTATTTCGGATCTAGAGGATAGATTGGCCCAATATATCCTCATATGTAAACCCCCAAATGCAGCAAAAAGAGACGCTGCAGGGATCTGGCTGCTGTGGGAGGCTTATAATGACAGCTACCTCCGCCTAACAGCCTGTAAAGAGGAGAAAATATCTCTAAAAGAAAAACTATCCCAATTGGAAAAAGGGGTAGAAAATTGGAAAATAATGGCAACAAATTCCCACAATCAAATGGAAATGATAAAACACGCCTTACAGGAAAGTAAAAGTAATGAGAGATTCCTGACGGACCAGGTGACAGCCTATAAAGACAGAGAAAAAGAAAATCAGGCTTTAATCAAAGAAAACCAAATCCTGCAAGGCATGGTTAAGAAATTAACATTAGAACAGGGCAAAGCCCCGGAAAACCATAACCACTGTGATTCTATTATTAAACACTTGAAACAAAAATTAGGTTTTGCTACCCGCCAAGTAGCGGCTGTCAAATCAGGAGAATGGAACCCTGATGACTGTCAAATTCTAGCAGATTGGGAAGCAGAAATTTGGGACCCCCAAGAAGTCTGGGAGGGAGACATTTGGGATAACCCACAGAAGGGTCCTGTAGCCCCGGTGGCAGCTTTAGAGCGGCGCACTATAACTACTCCCAGAGCAGATGCTCAGGGTGGGGGTAACGAACAAATAACAACTATCGCGGTGTCAGCAGCCGACCTAAAGGCAATGGCTGATCACCTAGGTATTTTGAACAGGGAATCCTTCTCCCGATGGTGTACCGATGCCATCCTATTAACTGGGAGAGAGGCACTGACCACTACAGAACTCTATCGGCTTATGAGGATATGTGCGGCTCCAGACATAAGAGCTACCCTGGACCGCATTCGAATAACTGAGCCCGCCAACGAATGATCTCTAATGGCAATGTTCGGGGAACAAATAGGTAGGAGAAACTTCATAGCCCAAGCTGTAGCTTCCACCCAGGGCCCCAATGAGGACCCAGAAAACTACCTCACCCGGTGGGCATTAATGCAAGTAATGTCCGGTCTGGTAACAGTGACTGGCGTTTGCAATCTTTACACACTACCTTTCTCAGTCTCGGCTCTGAGAGACTGTGCCGCATCGCTATTACCATATTATTCAGGGAAACTTGCGGTTTGGCAGGACGGGCACCCCGCAACGCTCGAAGAATTAAGGGGAATGGTACAACAAATTACCACACATGCAGGACCTAAACCCCAAATAAAAAAGGAAAGGGTTGCATATGTAGCGACAATGGAGCCGACAGTCACTTTCTCAAACGAAAGTGGAACCAAGGGATTTGCAGGATCCTGCGGAAGACACTCAAGGGGAAAATCCAGGGGTCGGTTATATCCAGACCTTCAAAAGTCTCAGTCAGCCAACGGGGCTGAACAGCTAGAAAGACCCACCTCTGATGTACGCCGCATGGCGTGGAAGTTATTGTTACAGCTGGGAGGGGATAGAGAAAAATGGGATAGAGCCCCCATGTCTGATATTATGAAGGAAATTCTCAGACTGCAGGGCCAGAGAGGAAACGTTTCGGGGGTAACAACCCCAAGTGCTCCCCTGATGGACCTGCCACCTCCCCCTCCTTCAAATGATCAGGAATATTACTAGGGAAGCCCACTGGACGTAGAACCCCCACTTGGCATAGGAGCCCAACAGTGGAGGTTTATAGGGGAATTGACATGGGATCCAGGAGGAAGACCCTGTATCTACGTCCAGCAGGGAAATCAAGCTCCTATGCTGGCTCTAATTGATACCGGAGCCTCGGTCTCTCTAATCAAAACCGCTCCACAGACAGGGACCAGAGGGCAAATCATTATGCTTCAGTCTTTTCAGGGAAAACCTAGCCCAGGACAAGAATGGCTGCAGGTACCATTCTCTGTTCAAGGATTCCACACCACCGGGAACCTGATTCAGACAAAACATATGACCGATGCAGTGATTCTGGGCACGGACTGGCTGTTTAAAAATAACATTATTATTGATCTCCCCAGAAGCGCTCTATGGAGACTTGAAACCCTTCCACCGTATCTCCCTACAGCAAGCTATGACAACTTTATCACTGCCAAAAGTGATAAGCTCGTCGCTGCCCTCACCGCAGAGCAGCAGGAGAAATGGCGTTCAAAGTTCCCCACGGTTTGGACGCATAAGAAAACAGATTGTGGTAGAATTAACGCTTGTGTTAAAATTGTAGGTGAACTGGTGTCCCCACAGAAGCAATATCGGTATCCCAGGGAAGCAGAGACACAGCTCGTCCAAATCATTCAGGACCTGGAAGAGCAGGGAGTAATTAGAAAAACTAACTCCCCTTTTAACTCCCCTGTCTGGCCAGTCATGAAGACAGACGGGCAATCCTGGAGACTAACCATTGATTATAGGAGAATCAACAAAGGACGTATACCCATGGCCCCCATCGTGGCAGATATGACACAAGTCATCCAAAAGGTACAAGCCACCTCCAGGTATTTTTCAGTTATAGATCTGGCTAACTGTTTCTTTGCCATCCCATTACATCCTGATTCACAGGACCGGTTTGCCTTCACCATCAGAGACCAGCAGTACACATTCCAGCGCCTACCCCAAGGATTTCAAGACTCTCCAGCTATCGCCCACAAACATGTGGTAGATATGCTGGACCAGTTAAGTCCCTCTGACCGACCACTCGTCTTTTCCTATGTGGATGATATTTTGGTTTTTGGCCAACTCGAGGCACAGGTGCAAAGACTTACAGAGGACGTCCTTGCATTGATCCAGGACACTGGCTTCAAGGTAAGCCTGGAAAAAGCACAATTGGTGCAAACCCAGGTCATCTACCTAGGTATTAGCATTGGCCAGGAGGGAAGGCAGGTAGATCAAAGGAAGGTACGGGCTTTAATTGAAATGCCAGCCCCTACCGATGTGCACTCCTTAAGGGTTTTGCTGGGCGGATTTAACTTTCTACGACCCCATATCTATAAATATGCAGAGATCACGGTTCCTTTATGGAAACTGCTAAAAAAGAAGACGCATTGGGAATGGGGTCCAGAGCAGGAGAACGCTTTAAATATCCTGAAGCAAAAAGCCCTAGCAGCCCCTGCTTTACACTTCCCGGATTAATCTAAACCATTTGTCATCCGGTTAGCAGCTAATGAGGTGGCCATGGCAGCTACTCTCTTGCAACAAAATGAAAACCAGACATTGGTACCTGTGGCTTATGAATCTAAAAAACGACAGGGAGCTGAACTAAATTTTGACGCCTGTGAACGTGAATGCCTGACAGCCGTATGGGCAGTTCAGTCTTTCGAGCCACTCACCGGCAGTGCCCCAATTACTATACAAAGCACACATACGCCTCTGAAATACATCCTATCTGGAAAACTAATAGGAGGCAGGGTGTCCAACACCCGAATGGCACAATGGACCCTGACACTGGTAAACAGAGGAGTCCAGGCTGACACAGTACCTAAACCTGACATGCTGACACATGCTCTTATTGAAAAGGGGACTAAGCATGTATGTCCAGCAGTCACACTAGAACAGAGGATAGCACAAGCCCAAGCACCCCCCCCTGGAAGAATTGGATACCGTGGGTCAGGAGAGAAATATTTGGTTCACGGATGGCAGTTCCATGGTGGGGCACGGTAAAAAGAGAATCAGATATGCAGCCATCAATTTAGAAGAGGAGGTACTGAAGGGGTATTTGGATCATGGCTCAGCACAACATGCTGAACTCCATGCCATATACCAAGTCCTAAAACAATATGAAACAGAGAACTGCCCCAAGACTGTATACATCTATGCTGACAGCAATTATTGTGTAAACGGGGTGCAATATTGGATGTTTGATTGGCAGAGGAACAATTGGAAAGCCGCAGACGGGAAAGAGATAGCATATATAGATGAATGGAGATGGATTTATGCCTGGGTTACCTCTCATCCCAACCAGCTTAAAATCAAACATGTCAAGGCACATGGAAAAGGCTCCGCAGCTGAAACAGGATGGAATAACCGTGCTGATGCCGTAGCCAGAGATTATGAAGGGATAGCAGCGGTGACCCGAAGGCAGGAAAAGAAGGTATCAGAAGCAGTCCGCGTCCCAGGAAGAATTGAAAGACAGGAACTGGTTAACATAGCTCATCAGTTCATGCATGAAGGAGTGGAAGGGACGCTGGGAAGGTTAAAGCAAGTGGCAGAATGGAAGGGGATGAGAGATGATGTGGATACATGGGTCAGGAATTGTATTCAGTGCGCCAAAGATAAAGCTCGTCCTCCACACCAGCCTCAGATGCTACATCAAAGAAGGCTGGGACCCTGGCATAGAATCCAAATTGACTTCATTGATAAATTGCCAAAGAGTAAAGAAGGATTTCAATATCTACTTGTAATCATAGATTCCTTTTCAGGTTGGGTGGAAGCTTTCCCTACTCGGAACAACAGCACCCGCACAGGCGCTAAGAAACTATTCTCTGAAGTGGTTTGCAGATATGGGACTCCCGAGATTATCGACTCAGACAACGGAGGATCCTTTGTGGGAGACATATTTACTCTACTGCTTAAAGCATTAGGGGTTTCACACAAACTCCATGTCCCATACAGACCGCAGTCTTCAGGACAAGTAGAGAGGATGAACCGCACTATTAAAGAAGCCCTTAGGAAAGTTGTAGACAACACTGGTAAAAACTGGCCGGAGAAACTGCCGCTAATATTAGCAGCCATTCGCAGCAGTAACAGGCTGAGAACTAAGTTCCAGCCATACCAGATCCTCTTCGGACAGGAAATGAGGTTGGTCATCAACCCAGAACAAGCGGCAGACACAGAGATGAACAATCCGCTTGCAACTCATGAGCACTGGCAGTGGTTAAAACAGTTGCAGGAAGACAAAGCCACCCTGCAGCATAGGATAAGCCAAGCCATTGAGCTCATGAATACAAAAATGGATCAGAATAAGAATGGGGATTCCCTACTGTGGGAACCAGGGGATCAGGTAATGTATTTGAAGTTGGGCAAAAGGGATCACACACTGAAGTCAAAATGGACTGGTCCCTACTCCATAGTTGATCGCCTCAGCCCTCTCATTTACCGCATAGACAAAAATGGTAAATTAAAGTGGGTTCACGTTTCACAAATGAAGTTGTTTGCATAAACTAATTTTATTCTGTTGCAACTATATTTCCAGATACAACACCCTGATAGCATTCGCGAACCAGGACCCGTGGACACGGTGTATTTTTATCCCTGCAGGACTATCAGACATGAAACACGGTTGCTGAGACCGCCGGTTCTAATCCTATCTCCGTTTTATTTACTTATTTATTTCTTTTAAGGGCAGTGGGAAACCTGACAAAATAATGACTCCAGCGAAATGGAACACAAAGCAGCAGCAGTTCTTGGTCT
>NW_020695493.1:0-3362 GCF_002925995.2 Terrapene triunguis
GCTCCTCCTCTGGGACTTCTGCATAGCCCATTCAGTCCACCTACTAGCGACATATCTCCCGGGGGTCCAAAACGGCTTAGCGGACCGCCTCAGCCGGTCCTATCACATGCACGAGTGGACGTTGGGACAGGACGTCCTGCGTTTAATCTTCCGGAGGTGGGGGTTTCCCAAGGTGGATCTCTTTGCCACCGAGGACAACAGCCAATGCCCTCAGTTTTGTTCATTCCAGAACCGCAGTCCGGGCTCATTGGCAGATGCCTTCGCAATGCCGTGGGGCGGGAGCCTGAGGTATGCCTTCCCCCCATTCCCGCTCATCCACAGGGTCCTCCTCAAAACCTGCAGGGACAAGGCGACAGTCATCCTCGTTGCCCCGGCGTGGCCAGGCCAGCACTGGTTCACGACCCTGTTGGAACTGTTCGTGACCACTCCGATAGCCCTCCCCCTCCACCACGACCTCATCACGCAAGTCCGAGGTCGCCTACTCCACCCGAACCTACAGTCGCTACATCTCACGGCGTGGTTTCTCTCTGGCTAAACGATATGGAGCACAGGTGCTCCCGTCAGGTCCAGCAAGCCCTCCACGGTAGTAGGAAGCCCTCCACGGTAGTAGGAAGCCCTCCACAAGAGCGACCTACCTTTCCAAATGGAAACGATTCTCCCACTGGTGTGAACCTCATCACATCCAGCCTCTACAGGCCTCAATCCCATTGATTCTGGACTATTTGCTGCACCTCAAGCATCAGGGGCTCGCCTCCGCCTCTATTAAGGTGCACCTGGCTGCCATATCGGCCTTCCACCCTGGGGTGTTAGGGGCTTCAGTGTTCTCTAACCCCACAGTAGCCCGATTCCTCAAGGGGATGGACAAGGTGTTTCCCTACGCGCGCCCGCCGGTCCCGGCGTGGAATCTCAACCTGGTCCTCACTAAGCTCATGGGGCCGCCCTTTGAGCCTCTGGCCTCTTGCTCCCTCATGCACCTCTCATGGAAGGTAGCGTTTCTCGTGGCCATCACATCGGCTAGGAGGGTCTCTGAGTTGAGGGCCCTCACTTCGGAACCTCCCTATACAGTTTTCTATAAAGATAAGGTGCAGCTCAGACCGCACCCGAAATTCCTTCCGAAAGTGGTCACACGTTTTCATATGGGACAGGACATTTGTCTACCGGTGTTCTTCCCTAAGCCACACTCGGACCCAAGCCAACGCAGCTTGCATACCCTCGATGTCCGTAGGGCATTGGCTTTTTATCTAGAATGGACTAGGCCGTTCCGCAAGTCGACTCAACTGTTCATTGTCATTGCGGAGCGAATGAGAGGCCAGCCTATCTCGACGCAACGCTTGTCAGCATGGATTGTGCTTTGCATACGCACGTGCTATGAGCTTGCTAACGTACCAGCCCCGGAGATCAGGGCTCACTTTACTAGGGCCCAAGCGTCCTCGGTGGCGTTCTTAGCGCAGGTTCCACTCCAGGAAATCTGTAAAGCGGCCACCTGGTCATCCGTACATACGTTCACAGCCCACTACGCGATCCATCATCAGACCAGAGAGGACGCGGCGGTCGGTAGAGCTGTGCTTCAGTCGATTATTCCTTGACTCCTACCCTCCTCCAATGGTAAGGAGTCACCTAATGTGTAATGGACGTGAACAATCACTCGAAGAAGAAAAAACTGTTACTTACCTTCTGTAACTGTTGTTCTTCGAGATGTGTTGTTCACGTCCATTACGCTTCCCACCCTCCTTCCCCTCTGTCGGAGTCACCGGCAAGAAGGAACCGAGGGAGGGTCGGGCCGGCAGGGATATATATACGCTAGAGCGGGGCGCCACTCTGGTGGGAGGGGAGACCCTGCAGGCCCAACGGGAGCCACTGAGGGAAAAAGTTTCCGACATTCGTGCACGCAGCGCGCGCACACCTAATGTGTAATGGACGTGAACAACACATCTCGAAGAACAACAGTTACAGAAGATAAGTAACCGTTTTTTTATTTAGAATATCCCGTTGATAATTGTCATTGTCCAATTTGCCCTCAGATTTTACCAGTATTTGGTAAATGGGCTAAACACATTAATGTGGTTCATAAAAGTAAGGCCATACGAGTATTATGTAAAAAATGTGGAAAATCTTCTCAGTATCACAATATAGCTTGCCACTACCCCAAATGCGCGCCCAGGGAGGTGGATACCCCAGTGAAGAGCCATACCTGTTCTGTCTGTGGGCTTGCATTCCACACTAAATCCGGATTGAGCCAACACTGTAGACCAGGCCTGCACAACATGCGGCCCGTGTGGGCTCACTGTGCGGCCCGCGGGGGGGTGAGTAGGTGGGCTCACTGTGAGGCCTGCATGAGGTGAGTGGGGAAGCCAACGGCCGGCTGGTTGGCTGTCTGGCCGGTTGGCTGGCCGGCAGGTGGGCGGGGTGGTGAAGGGGCCAGTGTCAGGCAGGACTCTGGAGAGTGAGGGTGAGCCAGTGGCAGGAGGTGGGGGCAGCAGGTAAGAGGCCAGGCAAGTGAGCTGGTGGTAGGGGAGGGGTGGCTGAGGAGGCAAGCGAGCGGGGGGGGCAGTGGTAGGGTGACCAGACAGCAAATGTGAAAAATCGGGACAGGGGGAGCAGGGTAATAGGAGCCTATAGAAGAAAAAGACCCAAAAATCGGGACTGTCCCTATAAAATAGGGACATCTGGTCATCCTACGAGTGGTGGGGGGGCAATTGGGAGAGAGATTTTTCTGTTACATGGGCAGCTGAAGAGGCAAGCGGGCGGGGGGGGCAGGTGAGCCGGCGGCGGGGGAGGGGTGGCTCAGGAGGCAAGCAAGCAAGCAAGCGGGGGGCAGTGGTGGGGGGCAATTGGGAGAGAGGTTTTTCTGTTGCACGGGCAGCTGAAGAGGCAAGCGGGAGGGGAGGAGGGGGAGCAAACATAAAAAAGGCACCCCCCCTTGGCTCCTCCTCCGGCCGCACCGCACGCCCCCCTTGGCTCCTCCTCCGGCAGCACCACCCCTCCCCCCCCATGGCTCCTCCGGCCCTGCCGTGCCACCCCCGTGGCCCCCCCCTCGCTCCTCCGGCCGCGGCTGCCGGCCGCCATGCTGGGCCCCCGCTCCTCCGGCCGCACCCGCTGCGTTACCGGCCGCCAGCCTGCGCCCCCCCGCTCCTCCGGCCTCGCCCGCCGCCCCCCCCCCATGGCTGCCGGCCGTGCTGCGGGCCGCCAGCCTGCGCCCCCTCCCCCGCTCCTCCAGCCGCTTTTGGAAAGGCGGGGGAAGCGGCTGCTTCCCCTGCACCCCGCTAGCTACACTACTGCCCTGACGGTCCCAAAATGTTCAAGTAACTGCCCCAGGGTGGTAAAGAAAACTGGGTCATTAAGGCTTGACAGCCTCTGGGGGG
>NW_020695494.1:0-8053 GCF_002925995.2 Terrapene triunguis
GAGCGACATAAGTTTTGCTGACATAAATGGTAACGTAGACATGGCCTGAGTGTTACCAGGTCAATGCAGGTTGAGGATATGCAGTGCTAGGCCAATAGATCTCCCTTTGTCTCAGTTTCCTCATTTGTAACATGTAGATAATTCTCAGCTACCTTCCAGGCTGGGGGCTGTGAAACTAAATTAATTAATATTTGTAAAGTGAGATCCTCAGATGGAAGCTTCAAAGTAATCATTAAATGACTTGTATTGTGTGTTATTGGGAATCGCAGGAACAGGTTTATCAAAGGTTACTGATATTATTTTGTATGGCTGAGCCACATGAACCCAGAATGAGCTTCACCCAAAGCCTTTAATCTTCCACCCCTTTATGCTCCCACCTTCCATCCCTTGGCCCTCTCAGGCCTTTACTCTTCAAGGGAGTCAGATGAAAATGGGTGTCCATTTTGTCTCTGGCAGCGCCACCAGGGTGCATTAGAAAAGAAGTGATTCTCTTCCTTCTCCTTTGGTAGAACCTATATTATTGGGGATTCCCAACAAACCTATTTCAGGCATCCATTGTGTTACTTACGGCTGGTCTACTCTGGGAACTTATATCATCATAGCCATAGGCATAGACTCCATGGGTGCTCTGGGGCTGGAGCACCCACGGGGGAAAAGTGGTGGGTGCTGGACACCCACCGGCAACCCTCCTATTAGCTCCCTTCTTCCCCCCAGCACTTCCAGCCTGCTGGCAGGCCCCGCCGATCAGCGCTTCCCTCTCTCTCCCCGCACCTCCTGCCCACTGTGATCAGCTGTTTCATGGCATGCCGGAGGCTCTGGAGGGGGGAGGGGGAAGGAGCGAGAGCGAGGCACACTTGGGAGAGGGGGCGGAATGGGGCAGAAAGAGGTGGGGCAGGGGTGGGCGGAGGCAGGAAGAGGTGGGGTGGGGGCGGGGACTTGGGAGAAGGGGTGGGGGCGGGAAGAGGTGGAGAAGGGTTGGGGCCTTGGGGAAGGGACAGAGTGGGGGCAGGGCCTGGGCAGAGCTGGGGGGTCGAGCACTCCCCGGCACATTGGAAAGTCGGCGCCTGTGATCATAGCTACGTCTCTCAGAGATGTGGAGAGATATACCTACGCCAGCCTAACCCCTGGTGCACACAGCACTAACTTGATGGAAGAATTCTTCCACTGACCTAGCTACCGCCTCTCGGGGAGGTGGATTACCTACATCAACAGGAGAATCTACACTGAAGTGCTGCAGCTGTACCACTGTAACCGTTTAAATATAGACTGTATTTATGGCCGTAGAAACCCCCTAGCATCTTCCATAGTTAAGAATCTTTCAGAATTTCTACTGTAAACTGGCAGAATACAATAAAGTAGCTGTGAGAAATCCCAGAGGGATGAACGGTGACATATCTGTTAGTCAGTATATTTCAATGAGTCGGCTAATGTGCCCTCTACTGGAAGGGATCAGAACTGCTCAACTGTGTGTCATAACACCTATACTGCATACCATGAATAATGGATAGAGTAATGGACTGGGATTCAGGGGACCTGGGTTCTAATACCTGGCTCTGTCACTGGCCTGCTGGGTGACCTAAGGGAAAATGAAGTGGCACGGCCCCTCCCTGTGCCTCAGTTTCTCCATATGCAAAATGAGGATACTGCTACTTGTTTGTAAAGCAATTTGAGATCTACTGATTATAAGAGCTAGGTATTATTATTCTAGCTCAAGTGGCAGGGGGCTGAGTTTCAGGAGCAATAGATCTGAGTTCTGTACTTGCCCCCCAATGTATTTCCAAGAGGCCATGTGCTGCATTATGGTAGTTGCAAAACCTATGGATTATTTACAATAATGTTTTTTCTTCCCAAAATAGTAAAAAAAAATTGTAAAACGCTTTTTTGTAATTGATAGAGTAACAAAATAAAAGCTCTTTCGGAGATGATCGATTTTTTGGGGTGAACGGATATAGTTTTAAATATGGTACTTCTGTACAATATTGCCATGTTACAATGATATTAAAGGACCTACATTTTACCAGAGTGGAACAGTTAATTTTTTTCATCAATTCAAATCAATGTAAAAATCCCTGCACACATTTACTTGGGCACATAAAAGAAATTGAGCACTGTATTATTAAGGAAAAAGGTTCATAGACCACGTGGTGATAACAGCAAAATATTGACTCAGTTTATCACCAGCAGTCTTTGAGCCATGACAAGGGTCTGGATGAAAGTCCAAAAATCCCCTGGGGAGTGAAAGTCACTGAAACAGGCACTTTCGCTAGGGGCTTGCCGCTTGTCTACACTTGAACTGCTACAATGGCACAGCTGCGCCACGGTAGCGCTTCAGCATAGACAATACCTGTACCTACAGGAGGAGTTCGTCGGCAGAGGTAATCCACCTCTCTGACAAATGGTAGGCAGGTCAATGGAACGCTGTCTACAATGGGGTTTAGGTCAGCTTAACTGTGCCGCTCAGGGGTGTGGATTTTTAACACCCCTAGCAACATAGGTAAGCCGATTTAATTTTCTAGTGTTGCCCAGGCCTAACTGGTATTCCCATAAAGCAATAACCCTTTTGTAGGCACCGATCACTTTGTTACCATGATAGATTCCCCCTGCCCCGCCCCCAATGTGGGATTTCAAATATTGTTTTTGATCTTTTTTAAACACCATAGTTTAAAAAAAAATCTTGACAAAGAAAATCTGCAGCAAACCAGCAAAGAGTTAATTTAATTTAATTATACAGGATGTGCATGGTGATAACAACACAGTATTACCTGCTGTCTGCCTGAATGAACCTGTACACAACATAGTTGTAGCCATGTTAGTCCCAGGATATTAGAGAGACAATGTGTGTGAGCTAATATATTTTATTGGACTAACTTGTGTTGGTGAGAGAGAGAACCTCTGGACCCAGAACCTGTGTTTTTTGTGGGAGGTGTGGCCCATCAGTCATCTAAAGTGACAGATGCTTTTTATCTGAGCCACCTTCAGCAACTATTTGCATTTGTTTATCCACCTTTTGTTTGCAGATTACATGGGATACTGTAGCCAAGCATTCAATTAAAAACTCACCCTTCTGCTTCCAGATCTCTCTCTCGGGGCTTGTCTACACTTGCAAGTTTTTTCGATGAAACTAATGTTGCCAAGGGAAAATCGGCAAAAGCAAAGTGGCCAAAGCGTGTCTACATTTGCTCCCTCTGTCGACAGATCATGTCCACATTTGGGGCACCTTTGTCGACAGCGAGAGCAATGGACTGTGGGTATGTATCCCACAGTGCCTGGTGACACCATCCGTCGCTAGGTGTTGTGGGAATGCGGAAACGGAGCACGGCGCATCCTGGGATGTGCAAAATGTACCGTCATGCACCGCTTTGTGTCCCACCCCTCCAAAGGTCTCTGGCTTCCTTTCGTGCCGTTTTTCCAACTGTCAGTCTGTTGTAGGGCGCGCCAGCATCTGCAGTGAGAGAGGATGGATCCTGCACTTCTCTCCTATGCGCTGTTAGCTGTCGTGAGGACATCGTGCATGGCAACACAGTTACTCGCAGAGTTACTTGCAAAGTTAGCAGAGGATGAATCGCAGGCACCCGAGTGTGATATGGACGACAGCAATTTATCCGTGCTTTGTGCGTTCACAGAGCAGCTGCATACGGTAGGGTAGTCCATCACTTTTGGGCTAGGGAAACAAGCACTGATTGGTGGGATTGCATTGTCATGCAGGGCTAAGAGTATAGCTGGAAAGATTAACAATATTGTTGGGTGGGTTAAGGGAACTACTGTGGTGGCTCCTTGTGGCATATAGCAGTTTAGATAGTTTAGTGTCCTTTTTTCTTTGCAGAGAAGCAAAGTTTGTGTTGTAAATGGCTTGTCTAGTTTTTGTCAAGTCTATCCAAAAGCCTTTCCAAATGCAAACAGATTGTCATGCAGGTGTGGGATGATGACCAATGGGTACAGAACTTTAGGATGCGTAAAGCAACTTTCATGGAGCCATGTGCTGACCTGTGGCGCAAGGACACCAGATTGAGAGCTGCCCTTCCGGTAGAGAAACGTGTTGTCATCGCTGTGTGGAAGCTGGCGAATCCAAACTGCTACCGGTCAGTTGCAAATCAATTTGGAGTAGGAAAGTCCACTGTTGGGGCTGTATTACTCCAAGTGTGCAGGGCAATAAATTGCATCCTGCTGCATGGGACCGTGACTCTGAGAAATGTGCATGAAATAGTGGATTGCTTTGCAGAGATGGGTTTCCCTAACTGTGGCGGGGCTATTGATGGCACACACATTCCAATGTTTTGCTCATGGGTGGAGCACTGAGGCAGAGCGCTTGACTGCACAGTTTGAACAGCCAGATGCTAGGGCTGTCAGAGGAGCCCAGAGGGCTGCTATTAACATCAGAGAGGCTTTGAGGAACCACTTTGACAATGAGGGGCACTAACACATGTCTGCTTTGGAGTTGCTTCCCTGTTGCATCCATGTCCAATTTTGGGGCCCAAGATCCAAGCAACACAATGCTTGAAAAGGCTGTTCCCAAGAGTGAATTGATTGCTATCCGCTTTTGTAGAACCCAGCCCCTGGTGTAGACAGTGCTAGGTTGACAGAAGAATTCTTCCGTTGACTTAGCTACCACCTCTCAGGGAGGTGGATTAACTACGGGGCTGGGGAAAGCCCTCCCATCCCTGTATTGAGGGTCTACACTGAAGCGGTACACAAGCACGTCTGCAGCAGCGCCACTTTAGCATTTTAAGTGTAGACATACCTGGCCTTAGTAAACGGAATTTAGATTGTTTTTTTTTTAATCGAACTGTCTAGCAGGATCTGTTAATGCAATAGTGGAGTCAGTGCCCACACTCTGAGAAAAGGATAAAGAAGTCCATTATATAACCATCTTGTTCTATGATTTGTAAACTTTGTGTCACAGCCATTATGTGGGCTAGAAGTTAAGCAGAAGACTCCTCCTTTTATCTCCAACTCAGAGAAGGAGTTTAGTCTTGTAGTTAGAAGAGAGGATGGGGATATCAAACTGGCTGATTGATCTTAAGCAAGTCACTTCACTTAGAAGGAGCCTCACTCCCCCTATCAGTAATGCGCAAGAAACCTCACTTAGAAGGAATTCACAAGATGCCTAGAAATCCTTGGGAGAAAGGCAAAGTACTCTTGGCCCTGATGCACCCATCTTATCTGGGAACTGAAGGCACTCCTAGCCCTACCCTCAGGGTTCGTTTCAGTTTGCATTAGGCTGAAGTTTTGCAATCACTGTGAATTGTCAGGGGTAACTTTTCCTCCTGATGAACGTCACAGAGCTACTCCTAACCCTTTACGTCAGGAACTGATCTATTCTATATGGTTCTTCCAACATCCACATCATGGCAGTAGCAACTCCAGCAAAATGACTAACCCCTATTTATATGATATTCGACTTTATCCTCTTTTGATATAGACCCACCTTTTGCATAATTAGGAACCTTAGAGATCCCGCAGGGGCTATGCACTATTACTTGACATTATGTTTTGATTGACAGCTTACAAAGAGTTTGTGTTTTAAGTGGCAAAGGCACATTATTTACCAGTCTTCAAAGTACGTATGTGGTTTAGAAGTCAGATTAGAAAAGTTGGAGTCAGGAAACTTGGATTCTATCCATGGACTCACTGCAAGACTTAGGGCAAGTCATTTTATCTCTCTGCACCTGTTTCCTTCTTCTAACTTAGTGTGAGGGTAAATGACTCAACATTTGTATAAGTGTATAAGTGCTGACTATAAAACGCTTTGAGATCTACTGACAGAAAGCGCTATATAAAAGCTAGGGATTATCATTACTGTATTAGCAATACCGTAAATGAGTGTGTGCAAAGCACTTTGAGATCCACGGCATTATTTCTTATCTTAAATAGGGCTGGACGGGAACCTCAGCACTGTGGTGGGAGAATGGCCAGCACAGTGGGCAATGAACACGGCACCAGTGTCCTTGATGCTGCTTAGACACATGCAGCATGGTCAAATGTTTAAAAATCACGAATCAGGCTATAAAAACAAAACAAAAATCACAACACGAGCTTTAAAATAAGGAGATCTTTTTAAAAATACATACTTTTTTTTTTTTACAAGTTGACTTCTGTTTTTTGAGCATTTAGGGTCATGTTCAGGTCATGTTTACAAGCTTTTACATGCAATCTTGAGGGTTAGACATTAGCCTTTGGTGTTTTTTTGTTTTTTCTTTTAATTAAAGTGGAGAGTCTCACCTAATTGCATGTTGCCAGGACCTTGGGCTTTAAGAAACACTCCAAATACAGTGCAACTTGTGATAAAAATCACAAGAGTTCGAAATACTGCATGTAGGTACAAACCCAAACTAAGGCCTTGGCTACACTGGCGCTGTACAGCGCTGCAACTTGCTGCGCTCAGGGGTGTGAAAACGCCCCCCCCCCCGAGCGCAGCGAGTGCAGCGCTGTGCAGCGCCAGTGTAATCAGCGCCTCGGAGAGGGGGCAGCGCTGTGAATTCTCAAGTGTAGCCAAGGCCTAAAAAGCAACTGTTCTGGTCGCCACGCTGGTGGTGAGAAGGTGTTGGATCTATCTTAGGCCATGTCTACACTAGCACTTATGTCGGTAAAAATTTGTCGCTCAGGGGTGTGGAAAAAAAACACCACCCTAAGCAACAGAAGTTTTGCCAGCATAAGCGCTCGTGTGCACAGCTCATTGAGCTGGTTTTATGATGTTGACGGGAGAGCTCTCTCCCATCCCATCAGTACAGCTGTGCCGCTGTAAGGTTGTAAGCGTAGGCATGGCCTTAGATTCATTAGGCTTGGTCTAACTACATACTTACTTCCATATCACTTTGTTGCGCAGGGGTATTAAAAACCCACACCCCTAAGTGACATAGTTATACCGACCTTAACCCCTAGTGTAGACCAGACAGCTATGTTGGCCAGACAGCTTCTGGCGGGGGCCAGGCTGTTTGGGGAGGCACAGCCAACATAGCTACCGCCTCTCGTGGAGGTGAGGTTATTAAGCCAACAGGGAGCGCTCTCTCCTGTTGGTTTAAAGCGTCTTCACCAGATGTGCTGCAGTTGCACTGATATAAATTTGTAGTGTAGACCCCCATAGATTCTAAGGCCAGAAAGGCCCATACAATCTCATCTGACCTCCTGTATAACACAGGCCAGGAGATTTCACCCAGTTATCCCTGATCTTCAGTACTTATATACACCTCTACCCCGATATAACGCGACCCGATATAACACGAATTTGGATAGAACGCGGTAAAGCAGTGCTCTGGGGGTGGCGGGGCTGCACACTCCGGTGGATCAAAGCAAGTTCGATATAACGCGGTTTCACCTATAACGCGGTAAGATTTTTTTGGCTCCCGAGGACAGCGTTATATTGGGGTAGAGGTGTACTTACTTACACCACATGAGTCCTGGCAGAGAGAAAAGAGAAACTAGTGGGAGGGAATGAAGGAAAGAAGTGATTTAAGAGTACAGAAGTGACCCACGGCCAAAACTTCCCCTTGCCTCATTGTTATGTGGGGCATTGTGCCCACCTCCTGGGGGGGATCTGCATTTCAGGGGTGCTGTGCAGATAAAGCCATGAAGCTCATGGAGCTGAAAGGCAGTACAGCAAGCTAAGAAATCAGAGGAGAGAGATTGATTTAGTCCAGCTGCTTTAAGTCAGAGTGAGAAAGCAGGAGGGAAAGGAGCATTATATTTTGCGCAGCACCAACAGAGCCTTGGGCACCTTGGAGATGAAGAAGCCCACAGATTGCTCACATTGAACTGTGGAGGGAGACAGGCAGCAGAAGAAAGAGAGACAGAAAGCGAAAGAGAGAGGAGGCAAGAGACAGAGACATGGGAAGAGATGCAGGGATGCCCAGGGCCGGTGTTAAGAAAGTTGGGGGGGGAGTAGGTGGGAAGGACACTGGGGAGGGGGCACTGGGATAGCTGCTTTTCCCCAGGCCTGTCTGGGGGACACTGGGGAGACTGGTTCAGGGAGGTGGGAGGAACCTTCCCATCCCCAGGAACAGAAGAGATACAGGGGGAAATTGCTCAGGCCTCTATAGGGAACATCAGGGAGAGGGGT
>NW_020695495.1:0-8759 GCF_002925995.2 Terrapene triunguis
TTAGAGTATGTCTACACTGCAATAAAAAAATCCACAACACAGCCATGGCTGGCCTGGGTCAGCTACTCAGACTCGTGGGGCTCGGACTGTGGGGGCTAAAAACTGCAGTGTAGATGTTTGGGCTCAGGCTGGAGCCTGGACTCTGTAACCAACTGCTCTTGCTGGGTCTCAGAGCCCGGGCTTCAGCCCGAGCCCATATGTCTACACTGCAATCTTTAGCCCTGCAAGCCTGAGTCAATTGACCCGGGCTCTGAGACTCGCTGCCCTGGGTTTTTTATTGCAGTGTAGACACACCCTTAAAGTGACTCCTTTATTCAGTAGCAAAAGCTTTTAAGTTCCAGCCTGGAGTAGGGGCGGAGTGGAGGGGCGGAGCTCTGGGTGGCATTGTTGTTGCTCAGCAAAGCACAGTGCTTCCCTAGTGCACAGAGGGCGTGAGCCTCCTGGCACTCTCTAAAAAGGGGGGCAGCAAGATGATGAGCTCCCCTGGCTATAGTTCCTGTCTCCACCCCACACCCAGCAAAACTTTTCACCCTGAGAATGACCCTCACAAAACGGACAGCCCCTTCTCCCCTTAACCACCTACCAACTAAAACAGAGAGAGGAAATGAATAAAATCTTTTAAAAAATTAAATAAACCCTCCCCCACGCAGGGCTTTGACTCCCCAGAGGAGAAGTGCCAGAGACTCTGTGAAGTACAGGAAGGACTTCACTATTGCTACTGATTTTACAGGGAAGGCGCTCAGATATTAACATAAGGAGAACAACAGGATAAATCCCTAAGATAGACAGACCAACAGATAGATGGTTGCTGCAGAAAGCAGTTCTTGCATTCAGAAGATTGCAAGGGGAAAACAATGCTATTGTTAATGTTATAAACTAGTAAATATAAAATTTTACGCAAGTGTATGCTGTTTGATTTACATATTTATGGACAAAAATCTCCATTTAAATGATGGGACTTGGGAGTAATATTGACCGGCACTCCAAATGCAAATCCAAATGTGCCTCCAACTCAGTGTTCCCAGTTGCTTTGCTACAGTGCACGAAGCCCTTCATTCCTATTGATTTTGCTTGTACTTTGCAGCTCGCTGGTGAATCTCTGCAGAGTACATTATAGAGTGGCACTCTCCAGTAGGTCACACATTAAATGCATTAAACAGTGAATGCACATGGTGTTCATATCCATATCTCCATTGTAACACTGCACCACTGTCCTAGGCGCTGTTGGAACTCTGGCCTTCGAATATTGTTAAGTAATAGAGCTGTGTGGGAACCGGAATGTCCATTCCGCAGGAAATCCCCACATTTCTAAATTTGTTGTTGTTCCGAACTGAAATTTCCTGCAAAGGAAAATGCAAACAAATTTCAATTTGAAACCATTGAAACGTTTCATTTCAGTGTTAGTGATTTGATTCATTGTTGTGGCAGGGCACTGCCGGGGAAGCCCTAATCAGTTCTTGTCACCCCAGCCCCAATCCGGGGAAATGGGTTGGGGCTGGGCCATTAGCTAGGCCTGGCCTGGAAACTGGCTGCACCTGCCAGCCTCGTTAAAAGCTTGGGAGGAAGTGAACCCGAGAGGAGGGCGGAGACCAGGAGGGGACAGTAGGCTAAGAAGGAGCCTGCTGCCACTGAGGCCTATGCTAGGCCAAACCTGTAAATACTCTGTAAATAGTTGGAGCTTGGTGGTGGGGACCAGACACAGGAATAAAGAGCACGGGTGTTACACCAGCTTGCAGTGGTCCTGACTCACTGGGGAGCGGGGCCAGGAGGCTGAACCCAGCGGGGCACAGTGAAAACCCTGTTACATGTGGGGGCTTGTCCGGGATGTCGAAAGCCACCGCCAAGGAGTGCCAATGCGAGAGAATGGAGGGCACGGTGCACTGTCTGGCTAAGCAGCAGGAGGAGCGGCAGAAGACCCTGCAGGCGTTCCAACAGTCCCACCAGGCCGAGAGGCAGGCCTTACTCACGTGGCAGGCTGAATAACAAAGAACCCTCCAGGACTTCATCCGGGAGCAGGCCAATATACAGGAGCAGCTCCTGCACCGGGTGGTGAGTCCCCTGAGCAGTGATGGAAACCGCGCGACAGGCCTGGAGCTCTGTAAAATGGGCCCTGTCGATGACTCCGACTCCTTCCTATGTACTTTTGAATGGGTAGCCCTGGGTGCAGGCTGGGATAGGGCGATGTGGGCCCTAAGACCAGCTCCTTATCTGCCCAGCGAGGTGCAGGCAGCCTATATGGCCTTAAGCAATGACCAGGCCAAAGATTATGAGGCGGTGAAGGCGACAGTCCTGGACCAGATGGGGCTGTTGGCCGAGAAGTACAGGCAAAAGTTCCAGGTGGACCGGGGGGTTGCGGCCCCGAGCTTTAGCCCAAAAATTGACCGACGGGGCTACACGGTGGCTACGGCCCGACACTCAGAAGGTGGGAGAAATAATGGACCGGGTGATTCTCGAGAAATTTGTGCAGGGCCTCCCAGAGAACATGAGGGTCTGAGTCCGGAGGCACCAGCTGACGACCATGGCGGCTGCTGTCAAAATGACAGACGAGTATGTCGAGGCGGACTTACCATGAAGGAGGTGCAGACAGGCTGTGACCTGGACTGGGGGAAGAAGCCCCAAGAACCTCCCCCTGGGAGAGGCCCGGAAAAAAAGATAGAGAAGGCTAAGGGGCCCCCAGTCACCTGGGTCAACTGATCTGCTGGCACTGCAGGCAGCAGGGACCCAAATCCCAGGACTGCTCAGTGATGGAGTGTGGGCTTGCTGAATTTTGTGGTTGGATGAGTGGGGGAGAGAAGAAGCAAGGGCGAGGGCTGGCCACCATCCCTGTACGGGTGGGGAGGAAGCCCCGGAGGGGTTTCGTCAATATGGCCCCGGCCCACTCCCTCATTCAGTGTGGGCTGGTGAAACCGCACTGGTTTATCCCTGGGAGACGAATGATGCTAGAATGCATCTACAAAGATTGGAGGCCCTGTCCTGTGGTGGAGGCGCCCCTGAAGGTTTGGGGCAGATTTGCCTGGCAATGTGTGGGGTGTAGTAGACGGGCTGCCGTACCCCGTCGTGCTGGGGACAGATTGGGGCCCCTTCCCAAGGAGGAAAAATGGCCGTGGGAGGAGACCCTCAGGTGGGAGGAGGGAGGTGCCCCCAGGAAAGGGGTGGGGGGAACCCCTATGCCCCTCAGTCCTGATGAGGGGGAAGATCCAGGTTCCCAGAAGACAGAAGCAGGTACTAGACAACAAATCCAGAGGGAAGAAGGGGAGAGTGAGCGACCTAAGGGGTGTCCCGCTCTGGTAACCCCCGGAGAGGCAGTTCAAGGTTTAAAGGGGGAAGGCCCCGGGGAATGCCTACAGGGGGATACTACAGGCAGTGAGGGCCAGGCCCTCTTGGGCTCGGTTCCTGCACCAGAAGCCCAGGACAGCCGGTGCGGGGGCCAGGCCCACCCGGCTCCCCTGCCAGGCAAGAAGGGGGAGCAGCTGGGAGGGCAACCACCCGATTGTGATTGGTGTGCAGATCTCTGGGAGGGAGTAGAGTTATGGGGCGGCCATACTATGGCTTTTGTGGGTGGGGAACCGACAAACCCTGCAAGGAGGATCCAGGGGACCTCCCAGCTAAGGGCAGTAGGCTGCCCTGAAATCACCTCCTGCCACCCCAGCCCCAATCAGGGGAAATGATTTGAGGCTGGGCCACTAGCTAGGACTGGCCTGGAAACTAGCCACACCTGCCAGCCTCATTAACTGGGGCTAAAAGCTTAGGAGGAAGTGAGCCCAACAGGGGGCGGAGACCAGGAGGGGAGAGTCAGCTCAGAAGGAGCATGGAGCCTGCTACCCTGTTGCCACTGAGGCCTGTGCTAGGCCAACCCTGTAAATAACCTGTAAATAATTGGTGCTTGATGGTGGGGACCAGACGGAGGAATAAAGAGCACAGCTGTTGCACCAGCTTGCAGTGGTCCTGTCTCACTGCGGAGCGGGACCAGGAGGCTGAACCTAGTGGGGTTCAGGGAGCACCCCATTACAACTTGTGTTTAGACTCTTATACAATATTAAAGTACATAAATACAATATATTTCATTAAAATATTCATTTCATTAATATAAAAGTCCAAATGAAGTGAACTGAAATGTTTTGATGTTTTCCATCCAAACTGGCACATGCCTCACCCACCTGGTCCCTCTCATATTCCCATGAGACATTTGAATTTCAATGAAATTGCGTTAGCTGATAGATTAATTGTTGTGTCCAAAATTTTTCAACCAGCTCTCTTCAGTAAGGGTATGTCTACACTACAGGATTAATCCGAATTTAGATAATTCGAATTTGGGAAACAGGTTGTATAAATTCGATTGTGCGCGGCCACACTAAGCACCTTAATTCGGTTTTTAACCACATTAATTCGGTGGTGTGCGGCCACACTACCCCATTAACTTAAACACAGTAATTCGGTGGTGTGCGGCCACACTAACCCTAATTCGAATTAACAAAATCGATTTAGGCGCTACTCCGCTCGTCGAGGTGGAGTACAGAAATCGATTTTAAGTGCCCTTTAATTCGAATTAACTGGCTCTGTAGTGTGGACGGGTGAAGGGTTAATTCGGATTAATGCAGCTAAATCCGAATTAAAGTCGTAGTGTAGACCAGGCCTAAGTGGGGTGATTCTTCATTGCCTTGCACCTTGATATAATGATTTATGCCAGTGCAAATCAGGATGGTAGCACCTTCCACCCACTGGTGTGAAGCAGTTCACAAGGTTCAAGACAATGGAAAATAAGGCCCAACATTTCTTCTGCCCACCTAACTGGAAATTAAAGAACCCATTTTCAGAAGTGAAGGAGTCTATGCACAGCACACCTTACAACCTTCCCCACCTCCTCACACTCACAGGTGGGGATCTGCATATTGCTGAATCCACTAGCCCTTCTCCCTCCAAACCCACATCCATACCTACCCCACACAGCATGACAGGGAAGCTAACCCTACAGGGTTGGGCT
Source organism: Terrapene triunguis (assembly GCF_002925995.2). Lineage (NCBI taxonomy): Eukaryota > Metazoa > Chordata > Testudines > Emydidae > Terrapene > Terrapene triunguis. The sequence continues at coordinate 4,982 of NW_020695495.1, forward strand.
CTATGCGTGCTGGGGGGGTGGGATGTATGCCTCACAAGGTCTCATAAGAACAGGCATAGGGGGTCTGACCAAAGGTCCATCTAGCCCAGTATCCAGTCTTCCAACAGCGGCCAATGTCAGGTGCTTCAGAGGGAATGAACAGAACAGATAATCATCAAGTGATCCATCCCCTGTTGCCCATTCCCAGCTTCTGGCAAACAGAGGCTAGGGACACCATCCCTGCCCATCCTGGCTAATAGCCATTGATGAACCTATCCTCCATGCATTTATTTAGTTCTTTTTTGAACCCTGCTGTACTCTTGGCCTTCACAACATCCTCTGGCAATGAGTTCCACAGGTTGACTGTGCAATGTGTGAAGAAATACTTTGTTTTATTTGATTTAAACCTGCTGCCTATTAATTTCATTTGGTGACCCCTAGTTCTTGTGTTCTGAAAAGGAGTTAATAACACTTCCTTATTTACTTTGTCACCAGTCATGATTTTTATAGAATCACAGAATATCAGGTTGGAAGGGACCTCAGGAGATCATCTAGTACAATCCCCTGCTCAAAGCAGGACCAATCCCCAACCAAATCATCCCAGCTAGGGCTTTGTCAAGCCTGACCTTAAAAACCTCTAAGGAAGGAGATTCCACCCCTCCCTAGGTAACCCATTCCAGTGCTTCACCACCCTCCTAGTGAAAAAGTTTTTTCTAATATCCAACCTAAATCTCCCCCACTGCAACTTGATACCATTACTCCTTGTTCTTTCATCTGCTACTACTGAGAACAGTCTAGATCCATTCTCTTTGGAACCCCCTTTCAGGTAGTTGAAAGTAACTATCAAATCCTCCCTCATTCTTCTCTTCTGCAGACTAAATAATCCCAGTTCCCTCAGCCTCTTCTCATAAGTCATGTGCTCTAGCCCCCTAATCATTTTTGTTGCCCTCCGCTGGACTCTTTCCAAATCCTTCTTGTAGTGTGGGGCCCCAAACTGGACACAGTACTCCAGATGAGGCTCACCAATGCCGAATAGAGGGGAATGATTACGTCCCTCGATCTGCTGGCAATGCTCCTACTTATACAGCCCAAAATGCCGTTAGCCTTCTTGGCAACAAGGGCACACTGTTGACTCATATCCAGCTTCTCATCCACTGTAACCCCTAGATCCTTTTCTGCAGAACTGCTGCCTAGCCACTTGGTCCCTAGTCTGTAGCAGTGCATGGGATTCTTCTGTCCTAAGTGCAGGACTCTGCACTTGTCTTTGTTGAACCTCATCAGATTTCTTTTGGCCCAATCCTCTAATTTGTCTAGTCACTCTGTATCCTATCCCTCCCCGCCAGCATATCTACCACTCCTCCCAGTTTAGTGTCATCTGCAAACTTGCTGAGAGTGCAGTCCACACCATCTTCCAGATCATTAATGAAGATATTGAACAAAACCAGCCCCAGGACCGACCTTTGGGGCACTCCGCTTGATACCAGCTGCCAACTAGACATGGAGCCATTGATCACTACCCGTTGAGCCCGACGATCTAGCCAGCTTTCTATCCACCTTCTAGTCCGTTCATCCAGCCCATACTTCTTTAACTTGCTGGCAAGACTACTGTGGGAGACCGTATCAAAAGCTTTGCTAAAGTCAAGGAATAACATGTCCACTGCTTTCCCCCCATCCACAGAGCCAGTTATCTCGTCATAGAAGGCAATTAGGCAATTTTATAGATCTCTATCATATCGCCACTTAATCATCTCTTTTCCAAGCTGAAAAGTCCCAGTCTCCCAAAATTCTGCCTCCTACACCGTGATTCCACTGCAGGAGGGGCCTTCCACACCCATGGAGGAAATGGGGGCATGCTGAACCTGGTGTAATTCTTGCTGTGTATTATAAGCAAGATCCTCTGCTGCTGTAAATTAGCACATCTCCATTGTAGCAAACGGAGCAATTCCTGTTTACACTAGCTGAGGATTTAGCCCTGTGTCAGCACTCTCGGATTGCAAAGCAAATAAACTAAACTGGACAGTCTGGTGCACAGCCTCAAAATGCTATTTATTGTCTCTTTGCATCTACCAGCTAACATGGTGCAGGCTTTTGCTCTGCTGCCCAGGCTTGGAAATGTCCAGAACCATCAGTTTTCACCAAATTGCTGAAGGGTGAAATTTCACCGTTTCTGCCAGTGAAAAACAGCTTTTTCTCTACCAGGCAAATAGCATAATGTTCCTAGAGGATCACACCCTGCATAGGGAGAGCAGGACTTTTCAAGGCTTTGCCTCAGATGGAATTGTTACCCGCTACTCTACAGGATGGTGTAGGGGGAATTTGCTGTAGCCAGAAGCAGGGTATACCAGAGTAAGAGGACCACTTGGAGAGGCAGTGTTACCTAGAGGTTAAAGCACAGGACTGAGAATCAGGACCCTTGGGGTCCTAGCTCTGTCCCGGAATTCCTACAGATTATTTATCCTCTCTGAGCCTCTATTGCTGCTCTGTGTGTGGGTTTAATTAGTCCACAAGCTCGGATTCTTTAATTAATGTTTGTACGGTGATTTGAAGGCCTTGTACAAAATGGGATATTTACTGCATATCTGAAATGTATTTATTATTATTATTATTTATTATTTATTCATTTATGACTCCAGTAAGGTGAATTCTGTTTTCCTTGTAGGCCAACTGCTGATTTGCCACTTAACCTTCTTCTCTTTATTAATTCCTTAGTATTTGGGGGTGGTTTTCTTTATGGATCCAAAGCCATTATCCCGCACAAAAGAGGAACATTTCTTTTTAAATTCTCCTCCCATTGCATTCCATTTCCAACTGTGTTACACAGGTCACATTATGGGCTGCTGTCAGATGCAGGACACAATGTAATTCAACATGACACATGGCAAGTAGAGATGCGTTGAAATACCTGAGACTATTAGATTCAAACAGCTTTCTGTTAAAGTTTTTTTTACTACCACATAAATATTCTTCTAGCTGGCCATAGTCTAGGAGGAATAAATACCCCATTCGAGAAAATACCAGCACAAAGGTGGAAGTGTGCAATTGTGTGCAGAGTACTGACCGATGCTGAGCCTCCCAGAGCTGCCTGCTTCCCTTCCCCTCTCAACGTTACTAAAGCCAAAGGGGAAACATTTTCTTCACTTTGCTAATCCTCCTGAAGATAATAAAAATAGGGCCCATTCACCATGTGCAATGAGGATAGGACCCCAGCAGGATACTGCCCTCTGCTCTGGCTGGTTTGCAGCTGGAAAAGAACCAGCTTAAGAGGCCCCTTGTGGATTTCTTCTGCATGGATAATTCAGGTGACAAAGATCTGGTGCAATGGTTCTACCCTTTGGGTCCTAGTATGGGGAATCCTAGCCAGGGTATGCCTGCTCCCGCCTGTTTCTCACCAGAACAGTCCCTTGGGGCCACGTGCACAATGGCATAAATTAGAGCAGCCCTGGGGCTACTCTAATTAATGCTGGGAACAGGTTTGATCCCTGGCGGACCTCAGGATTGCGAGAGGGTAAACATGGCTTAAAGCCATCTCTGCTATACCCCTCTGGTCCTGTACAAAGCATAGCTGAGCCAGACTGGAAGATCTAGCCCTCTGAATTCCGAATGCACCCTACATGTTTTAAAAACGTTCAACGTCCACCTGAGGGTGTAATTTTCTAAGAGTCGCAGTACTTTGTATTCTCCTCTAGGAAGGTGCAAGAATGAGTGAAACCATGTGACCTGTATTATGTAGATCAGACGTGAAGATCATAACGTAACGACTTAGATATTGGTATAGAAAGTACGATTATTAAGTTTGCGG
>NW_020695496.1:0-7125 GCF_002925995.2 Terrapene triunguis
CTCTCCACCCACTTGTCCCTTACTTTCCTATTCCCCTTGTAGATAGTAGAAGGGTGGTTTGCTCAATGGGGCGATGTACTTCTCTGGTAGAGTGTCCTTGTTTGGTGAAGGTGTTTTTAAGTGTGTTGAAGTGTAAATCCTGGATTTTCTCAGTGGTATCTGAGTGTGTGAACCTGTAGCTGTATCTCCACTGCTGCGATGATCAATACTCTGCACAATACGCCCTTCAAGATTCATGCCTATCAAAACGTGTGGTGCACTTCATCCAGTGCACTACACCCCCCAGTAACAACTATGTGGGTGAAACGAAGCAATCACTACGCGTGGGTGAATTCACACAGAAAAATGATAAACATCGTATCGCCCATGGGTGAATACTTTTCACAAAATGATCACACCATATCTGACCTCTCAGTCCTCATCCTCAAAGGAAACCTGCACACCACCTCCATAAGACGGGCCTAGGAGTTTATATTAATTATATTGGAATATAATGAGATCCCTTTATTTAAAACAGAGTATTACCATATTATGGAGTGAGAACACCTATGACATGCTATGAGGCTGAAAGGTCTTTCTATCATTGAAGCAGCACAATCACCATCCTGTACCACACTGCCCAGAATGTCTTCTAAGCTATCATGACATTGAAATTTTACACAAGGATAAAAGCATACCGCACCTTTTACTGGGATTGTATTGCCGACAGCCAGCCAAGCACACAGCCCAATAACTCCAAATGCCCTAAGAATTTTGGTCAAGATCCAGAGTAGCTTCTGGTTACTATTAGATTTCCTCTCTATTGGAGGGGGCGGGGGAGAATGAACGTACCTTGCCCTAACAGAGGGACAAATTTGCTAAGCCAGTAGGTCTTTTTCCATCTCTAAGCATGATACAAGCTAGGGAGAGTTGAGGCTTGTGGAGTACTCAACATGCCTGTCCCTGGGCCTCTAAAGTTGCAAAGGAAGGTTATTTAGAAAAACACTTACCCTCGCCAGACTGACTCCTGTTGGAACCTTGTAAGGAACGTATTTCCTGTAGATATGACCCACTCGGGAGCAAGGGATGTCCTCCATGCGACCCCCACACATCCACACCTGTAGGATGGCAGAGAGGGACAGAGACAATTGGAATTCACTTCAGTTGAAAAGCAAAACACTTTCAACATAGGAAAATTTACATAAGCTTTGTACTTTACAGACTGATTCAGCCTGTCCCTCAAATACTAACTTCAAACCTGAAAGATGCCCCACTGTGAGCAGCCAGCATTCAGTTTAGCCAAAGGATTAGCATATTGGCTGTAGAGATGCTTTAGATCCTTGGCCATCAGGTGGGAAGAAGCTAAGGACTCTTTCTGAACAGCACAGCTCTGACAGATTATTTCCCAAGTTAAGGTGGAATGGTGTATTATTGCACATAGGGATTAAAAATTGGATCCCCATGCCAAATCCTGTGCTCTGCGTCAGGCAAGAGCTCCAAAAGTAACTTGGGGGGAGAACGCTATAGGTCAGATCATGTGCTACACAAACACCCTTGATGGAATTATTCACAAGCCTGCCTAAGCTTCAAACCTGAAAATACTGGCTCCCATGCTTTTGTACTTTCGCTGGGTATCAGAGCAAAGTCTAGGTCTAGGAGATCAATGCTATGCTTTTAATGCAGACACACACTCCTAGCTTCTGCAGCCCTCCAATTAGTGGAAGTCCCTGTCTGGTGAAAACAATTACTTAAAAAAAAAAAAAAGTAAGAGAAAGTCAATGGAACAGAGCATTAGTTGCAGAATAATGACCTGATGCTTGATTAGTGTCAAAGTGAGGCCAAGAAGTTTATTTTCCATGCAGAGACATTGATTCTGTGCCAACATCCTTTAACATCTTTCTTTTGTACCTAGATTAATGCGGATGTAATCTTTTTGCCTGACTAAGTGAATGCAAGAAAGTGAATGCTGCTCTCTGTACCAGTGAGTAAATGCATTCCAGTAGGTTTAACGAATACATTTAGGTGCTTCAGCCAATCAGAGAACATCTAATCTATAAGTTAAAAGTAGGATATTGCACTTTTATTAGAGGACTGGCTTCCGACCCAGTTGGCTGTTTTTTTTTTTTATATAAAGTGCTTGTCTTAGCAAAGGAGGGGCAGACAAACATTTAACTACCTGACGGCGGCTCCATTAGGTATATTCCTGGTTCCTATTGATCTTCAAACAGCTTCTTCTATTTTTTCTTGCTTTCATTTAGTAGGACACACTTGACATTGTCTTGCCCTTGATTTGATACCCAAATCCCACCTCAGTACCCAAAAGCTAGTGTGTGTGTGTGTGTGTGTGTGTGTGTGAGAGAGAGAGAGAGAGAGACGGTGTACCCCATAAGGCTTCATGGGAATATGCTTCTGAATGTATATATGATATAACTGGAATATGTTTTATGCTACATATGCCATGTAACACAGCTCTGTAATGGTTATGATCTACTGAATACATTCCTCTTATTTGTATGCATGTATCGTTTTTGAACTTGAAGTTAGGAATATTGGCTGTATACTTGCTTGATAACCTTAGTGAAGCATTTGGTCAGCTTCTTGAGAAAGGAATGTGCAAATTAACTGCCCAATCAAGAACCATGTAAGCCAACAATGAACTCGAAGACGCCAATCCACATCGGAGCTTTCCCAGGAATGTGGCTTGGCTGGTAAGACACTCACTCATGCATTGATATGTGACTTGCCCATGTGACTCCAAAACTCCATCTTGGAGCTGGACTTTGCATAGGAGAGAGGAGGGGGTCTCCACCCACAAAAGAAAGTCTATTTAAGCCTGTGAGAGACCCCTCCATTTTGTCTTCAGCTGGCTAAAGAGAGAGCCTCTCCACCCCTAAGGATACCTGAAAGAAACTGGAACAAAGGACAGTAACTACAGGGGGTGTGAGTGATTGCTGGACCCAGACTAGCAGGGGACTAGTCTGTAAAAGGAAGCTTACTGGAACTGGTAAGGTTTTATTTGTATTCAGTTTTCTTAGACAGACTTGCGTGTTTTATTTTATTTCACTTGGTAATTCACTTTGTTCTGTCTGCTATTACTTGGAACCACTTAAATCCTACTTTCTGTACTTAATAAAATCACTTTTTACTTATCAATTAACCCAGAGTATGTATTAATACCGGGGGAGGGGGCGCAAATAGCTGTGCATCTCTATCACTGTTATAGAGGGCAAACAATTTATGAGTTTACCCAGTATAAGCTTTATACAGGGTAAAATGGATTTATTTGGGGTTTGGACCCCATTGAGAGTTGGGCATCTGAGTGGGAAACACTTCTATAAGTTGCTAAGTCTGCAGCTTTGGGGCACGTGGTTCAGACCCCGGGTCTGTGTTGGAGCAGACTGGCGTGTCTGGCTCAGCAAGAAGGGGGGCTGGAGTCCTGAGCTGGCAGGGAAAGCAGGGGCAGAAGTAGTCTTGGCACATCAGTTGGCAGTTCCCAAGGGGGTTTCTGTGATCCAACCCATCAATATATATTACAAGATGGTGACCACAGGCCTGCAAACTAAGGCAGCATTATTGGTCCATGTCTTCTTCATGGTTAATTTGGACTCCTGCAATTCACTGTACAATGAGTTTATTCCACAGCTTCATGCAGAGAAGGCAATTCATTAATATTCTACGGATACAATATTAAATATTTAGAAAGGGAATGAAAGATTTGGCCAAGGCTGCTGCATAATTACTAGTTATAACACTAAAGTCCTTTGGAGTTTCATCTCTATCTACTGGCCCCATGCCATTTAATAATCATTGTCATTTCTTGTGTACAGCTTAATGAAGTTTCATCTCTTTATATTATCACAGTTTCCTGAGACCAGAATTCCACTAACCCAGAATATTTTAATCAAATGTTTGTTGTTGTAAAGAATACAAAAAGGAATTTTGACTGAAACTCTGGTCTGTGGATTTTTGTTCCTTTAGTATTTTTTTAATTACTGTTGTATCTTGAGAGGACAGGATAGTTACTGTAGATGAATAAAGTCTGTACTCCATTTAACTTTTGGAGTGCTTTCAGTTGTCCTTTCTACTGGTACTATTAGAGTGGTGTTCCTTACTCTAACTCCTGTGCAACACAAGTTACATTAGTAGCAGGTTGCAGCAGTGGCTGGAATAGGATTTCACTGCTTGGACATAATTATGTATTTCTATTTCTATTGACCTAGGGACCAAGAATTCAGTATTCTACAGTGATATTTTAAGCCCACAAAATGCAGCTCTGCTATGCAGTTCAGCAGCTCTGCAAGGCTTTTGGGACAGAAAGCAGGATTCAATGTATGGAACTTGGTTGGGAAGCAAGGATGGCTGCAGGAGCAGCGAGAGAAACCTGGAGTTTAGGAGTTCCCAGTGCAGATAGTCTGTGTAGGAGGACTGTAGAGTCTTCGGAGCCAGGGAAAGCCTGCAGGGCTTTAGTGATCAATAAGGCTGAAGGTCCCACTAAGGCCAAGAAATAATGGTACCTTGCTTCTACCTACGGCACTACTCCTGTGGGAGGGCTACACCAGCTGTGCTCTTCCTCATCCCAGGGCATTAGCATTGTGTGCAGATAAAAGGACTGCCTGAACCCAAGTTTAAAATGCATAAGCAGTCTCTCCCACCCCCAGCAGCGTAGTCAAGAGTAAACTCAAGTAAATGAGTTTACTCACTTCTCATTAGGGAATATGGAATTTGATTTAGATTAGTTTACCCACTTTTTTTAAACGACTACACCCCTGTTCCCTCTCCACTGACTCATTCTCCTGCCTCATCCTTCCATGCCCTACATTCACTCATCTCCTTTCCACCGCACAGCTCCTCCTGCCTCACCTTCACCACGTGTGGGAGATATGAAAGGGAAAAGGAAAAAAGAGCGAGAGAGCAAAGCACACGTGCCCTAGAGCCCCTTCTTCTCCTGCCTCCAAGACGCAATCATCCTTGGACTCCTAAAACAGATCACCCACAATAACAGTAATGGACAGAAGACTGCATCCCATCTTGTCAGACACAGGTCTGGCCGTAGTGATCATGCACATGCCTGCCACATTAGATTGTTATAACACATCATACGTCTGGGTGAATCCACAGAATCTAAGGAACCTCCATTGGTTCAGCATATAGCTGCCACCTTATAACATGCAGATTGACAGGAGCACATCACTTTGGGGCTTGGATCCATGCACTATCTGCCCATGAGCTACCAAGTCCTGGTCTTAATCTTCAAGACTCAGTGCACTGGGATCAAGCTATCCAAAGACACACTTCCCCTCTGGGACCACACACTCAGGCAGCGTGCAGTCAGTAGGAATAAGCTCAGCTGCCCTGGAACACCCTTGCTAGATGAGCTAAGGTAGGCCACAGATTTACAATTTTTGGATAGCACTGATACTCTGAGGGTGAACAGGGTGTGAGAACCTACACAGAACAGAGAAATAGGCTTAGACTGAACATCCATAGTCATTCCTAGCTCTGATACAGCACTTTTCACCAGTAGATCTCAAAGCACTTCCCAAGGATGTGAAGTATCAGTATCATTGATGTAAGAAGTCACCTGGCATCAGAGACGATTACCATCACAGTAGAAGACATCATTACAAAAGATCCCCAGAGGAGACAGACTATTAAGCCAAGTAAATTGCTGAAAGAACATGGAAGATACAGATAGTAATTTCTACATCCACTTTTCTGACCATGATTTAAAATATTTGGCTCCCTACTGACTTTTGTGCAATTGCAGCACTCTGGGAATGAAGCGACAAGCTCCGTGAGTCCTACTGACAGACCACAAGGAGCTTTCAAATACATTCAGCTCAGCTTTTGGTGCCTTTTAAATAGTTCCTCATTCTGTAAGTGACAATGTGGCACTCAAGAAGTACAAATCTAAATTTTAAAGCATGCTTCCCATTCATTTTCATTGCTGCGTTGATGTGTTTTATTAGCAAGCTTCTTTGTGTGATGACAGAATTCATTACAGCCTGCATGAAGACAATTACCAGCTCTTATCTATAAAACTGGAGGAAAGGGGGTGGGGGAAAAAGTGTGACAGGCATCAGCAAAACATGGCTAACCGAAAGAATTAGAAAGTTAGCATTGAAGGAAAAACATATATATACGGTAATCAAGGATTTGTCAAGTAATAACTGCAGGACAAAAATTCAAAATAGCTGTGTGCCAGCTGAGAGAATGGGTGAAATCAATTACCCATGTTAGGTGGTTTTTAAGTAAGGCATACAGTTAATCTGTATGAGACATAATACAACACTAATAATACACCATTTTCAAATAAAGTGCTGAGTCAACTTTCCTTTTCTGTAAGGCAGGACCGTGTGCCTTCACAAGAATGTTTGTCATGATCTGTTGCCTTTTTCCATATTAAAAACAGAGCTGGGATGGTTCTGTGTTTATTCTGAGTGGAGTCGATAGAATGTGGAACTTCCTATCTTCCCTGGCTACCATGACAGTAGATATCCAAGTTTCATTTTGATGAGATGAGCTTCAAGGTTCTAGTAGCCATCACTAAAGCTCCTTGAGGACTACAGATCTAATCACATCTCTTTCCGGAGTAATGGAAATAAATATTCACAACTCCTGCAATCCTGGGTCTTGAGGGAAGGTGGTCTGGAATCAGGAGAACTGGGGTCAAATCCTGGCCCCAATGAAGTTAATAGGAGTTTTGCAACTGACTTCAATGGGGCCAGGATTTCTCACCTGGGCAGATTAACTCTACAACAGGTAATATTATCCCAGTCTTCTCTGGCAGACTGTAATGCTTCATTCACTATCTGCAATTTAGAACTTCTGATGGAATGTGATAGGGAAACAAAGTAATATTTCACCCCTTCTCACTATCCTCACGTTATGCTAGTACATTCGTGGTCTGCTGCTCCAAGTAGCAATGTCATACAAGTCTTTAGGAAAAAACAGTACTGTTAGAGTATAATTCCAAACTATCTGGATGTACAAAGTCTACAGTTTCCAGAGAATATGCCGGAATGACCACATGCTGCCCCACGAGAACTGGGAAGCAGCAAAGGAATCAGCCAGATCTTGGAAAGAAAGCCAACCTTCCACTATCTACAAGGGGAATAGGAAAGTAAGGGACAAGTGGGTGGAGAG
>NW_020695497.1:0-2107 GCF_002925995.2 Terrapene triunguis
AGAGGGCGATTGTTTATGTGAATGGGTGGTATGGTAAGTGGATGGAAATGTGGATGGACTTATAGATGGGAGGGTGCATGGATGAATGGAGAAATGGATGGATGGAGAAGTGGATGGTTGGATGGAGAAGTGGATGGATGGATGGATGGATGGATGGAAGAGCAGGAGAGTGAGTAGATGAATGGATGGACAGGTGGGCTATTGCGCAAATGTATGAAAAAGCTGGCTGGTGAGTAGGTGGATGAACTAGAGGTGCAGTGCAGGGATAGACAGACCCCTGAAGTAGAGTGGAGGGATAGAACGATACGTAGATTCAAGTGGGAGTGTAAGTGAACGAATATCCATTTGGAGGTGTGGACAAATGGGAGGATGACTCTGTGAGGTCGGTGTGAGAGAGAGACAGAGAGGAGAGGGGAAATGTGAAGGGCAGGGAAACAGAGCAAGTCATCAGTGTCAATGTCAAAGGCCCACGTCTAGGGGTGTCCATCCCTCTGAACCACCTTAGTTCTTTCTTTACCGCTGCAGAGAACAAACAGGACCCTCTGTCATGTCTATTGACTGCTCCTGTTTCTAGGATTAATCTCCCATCTGTGCACAGTTAGAGCTAGTTCAGGGGTGGGCAAACTTTTTGGCCCAAGGGCCACATGTGCATATGCAAATGGTATGGTGGGCCATGAATGCTCACAGAATTGGGGATTGGGGTGCGGGAGGACTCTGGCTGGGGATGAGGGCTCTGGCATGGGATCAGAAATGAGGAGGTCAGGGTGTGGAGGGAGCTCCGGACTGGGGGAGGGGGTTGGGGTGCGGGCTCCGGATGGGGTGCGGGCTCTGGGGTGGGGCTGGGGATGAGGGGTTATGGGTGCAGGAGGGTTATCTGGGCTGGGACCGAGGGATTCGGAGGGTGGGAGGAGGATCAGGGCTGGGGCAGGGGGTTGGGGCGCAGGAGGGTGTCAGGGGTGCAGGCTCCAGGTGGCGCTTACCTCAAGCAGCTCCTGGAAGTAGCAGCATGTCCCCCCTCCAGCTCCTACGTAGAGGTGCAGATAGGTGGCTCGAAGCACTGCCCCGTCCGCAGGCGCTGCCCCTGCAGCTCCCATTGGCTGCGGTTCCCAATGGCAGCTGAGGAGCTGGAGCTTGGGGCAGGGGCAGCGTACGTAGCCCCCTGGCTGCCCCTACGCATAGGAGCCGGGGGGGGGGGGGGCATGCCGCTACTTCCAGGAGCCACACGGAGCCATGGCACGCACGAAGCAAGGCAAGTCCCGGACCCCGCTGCCCGTCGGGAGCTCAAGGGCCGGATTAAAATATCTGAAGGGCTAGATGCGGCCTCCGGGCCGTAGTTTGCCCACCCCCTGAGCTAGTTGTTTGTTGCTTGATCTAGGTCAGTGTACCTTAGAAAGGGAGGAATTTCTCCAAATTCCTCAATGTTCCCTCTGAGGCCCTGCTGCCCCAGCTCTGCACCAAGCCCAGACCCCGTACAGAGCCTAAAATGGGTTTCAGAGGAGGTGCCTCATGCACATCTCTCTTTCCAGCGGTGGATGTGCATGTCTGATGTCTGCTGTGCTGGGGCAATCACACTCCCCAGCCCAATGTGCTATTGGCAGGGCTTTCACCTCTCACACACTCAAGGAAAGACACCCAAGTCTCCAGGCCTATCTGACCTCCAAGGCTCTGAAGCTATGTGATCCATTCTCAGGTCCAAATCCCATGCTCACACCAGGACAGCCCTCTTCATTGCCAAGTCCTTCACTTGGGCCTTAGAGGCATTTTGTGGCATGGCTTGACATCATATGACACGTCATATAGTGCATTACTGCGAGCGACACCTCCTGAAATAATGCAACAATAATAAAGCAGTTCAGGAGAAGGAATGGAGGCAGTTGGTGGGCGCACTCCCGTATGCAGAGGAGGTCGTCTGACCAATGACACTGTGAGGACGCTCATGCACCCCCCAGGGACATGGCTTTCAATGAGGGTTCTGTGTGCTCACCACCAGGGCGACTCCCACAATGCAAATCAGAACTGCCAACCCCCAGCGTTCAGAAATCAAGGGTCAGGCCTAAAAAATCCTGAGAGTGACTTAAATATCATGAGATTTGAATGAGAATACAGC